>NW_028232448.1:0-34991 GCF_054491065.1 Syngnathus leptorhynchus | reverse complement strand
TTCTCGCCGAGATAAGCACGTTTTCTGAAATGCCGCTCTCCCCGTCACTCTGGTTAAAGTGTTATGAAAAAAAAAGGCTGTTGGGGGGCTAGGGAGTATCGAGTTGATCATTATACATGAAGAAATAACCAATTTCATCGTTTGGTTTATGTTTTACACCGCGTTTTAAATTTATTGCCGAAACGCTTTTTCTCGCCGAGATAAGCACGTTTTCTGAAATGCCGCTCTCCCGTCACTCTGGTTAAAGTGTTATGAAAAAAAAGGCTGTTGGGGGCTAGGGAGTATCGAGGTTGATCATTATACATGAAGAAATAACCAATTTCATCGTTTGGTTTATGTTTTACACGCGTTTTAATTTTATTGCCGAAATCGCTTTTTCTCGCCGAGATAAGCACGTTTTCTGAAATGCCGCTCTCCCGTCACTCTGGTTAAAGTGTTATGAAAAAAAAGGCTGTTGGGGGCTAGGAGTATCGAGTTGATCATTATACATGAAGAAATAACCAATTTCATCGTTTGGTTTATGTTTTACACGCGTTTTAAATTTTATTGCCGAAATCGCTTTTTCTCGCCGAGATAAGCACGTTTTCTGAAATGCCGCTCTCCCGTCACTCTGGTTAAAGTGTTATGAAAAAAAAGGCTGTTGGGGGCTAGGGAGTATCGAGTTGATCATTATACATGAAGAAATAACCAATTTCATCGTTTGGTTTATGTTTTACACGCGTTTTAAATTTTATTGCCGAAATCGCTTTTTCTCGCCGAGATAAGCACGTTTTCTGAAATGCCGCTCTCCCCGTCACTCTGGTTAAAGTGTTTTGAAAAAAAAGGCTGTTGGGGGCTAGGGAGTATCGAGTTGATCATTATACATGAAGAAATAACCAATTTCATCGTTTGGTTTATGTTTTACACGCGTTTTAAATTTTATTGCCGAAATCGCTTTTTCTCGCCGAGATAAGCACGTTTTCTGAAATGCCGCTCTCCCGTCACTCTGGTTAAAGTGTTATGAAAAAAAAGGCTGTTGGGGGCTAGGGAGTATCGAGTTGATCATTATACATGAAGAAATAACCAATTTCATCGTTTGGTTTATGTTTTACACGCGTTTTAAATTTTATTGCCGAAATCGCTTTTTCTCGCCGAGATAAGCACGTTTTCTGAAATGCCGCTCTCCCGTCACTCTGGTTAAAGTGTTATGAAAAAAAAAGGCTGTTGGGGGCTAGGGAGTATCGAGTTGATCATTATACATGAAGAAATAACCAATTTCATCGTTTGGTTTATGTTTTACACGCGTTTTAAATTTTATTGCCGAAATCGCTTTTTCTCGCCGAGATAAGCACGTTTTCTGAAATGCCGCTCTCCCGTCACTCTGGTTAAAGTGTTATGAAAAAAAAAGGCTGTTGGGGGCTAGGGAGTATCGAGTTGATCATTATACATGAAGAAATAACCAATTTCATCGTTTGGTTTATGTTTTACACGCGTTTTAAATTTTATTGCCGAAATCGCTTTTTCTCGCCGAGATAAGCACGTTTTCTGAAATGCCGCTCTCCCGTCACTCTGGTTAAAGTGTTATGAAAAAAAAGGCTGTTGGGGGCTAGGGAGTATCGAGTTGATCATTATACATGAAGAAATAACCAATTTCATCGTTTGGTTTATGTTTTACACGCGTTTTAAATTTTATTGCCGAAATCGCTTTTTCTCGCCGAGATAAGCACGTTTTCTGAAATGCCGCTCTCCCGTCACTCTGGTTAAAGTGTTATGAAAAAAAAGGCTGTTGGGGGCTAGGGAGTATCGAGTTGATCATTATACATGAAGAAATAACCAATTTCATCGTTTGGTTTATGTTTTACACGCGTTTTAAATTTTATTGCCGAAATCGCTTTTCTCGCCGAGATAAGCACGTTTTCTGAAATGCCGCTCTCCCGTCACTCTGGTTAAAGTGTTATGAAAAAAAAGGCTGTTGGGGGCTAGGGAGTATCGAGTTGATCATTATACATGAAGAAATAACCAATTTCATCGTTTGGTTTATGTTTTACACGCGTTTTAAATTTTATTGCCGAAATCGCTTTTTCCTCGCCGAGATAAGCACGTTTTCTGAAATGCCGCTCTCCCGTCACTCTGGTTAAAGTGTTATGAAAAAAAAGGCTGTTGGGGGCTAGGGAGTATCGAGTTGATCATTATACATGAAGAAATAACCAATTTCATCGTTTGGTTTATGTTTTACACGCGTTTTAAATTTTATTGCCGAAATCGCTTTTTCTCGCCGAGATAAGCACGTTTTCTGAAATGCCGCTCTCCCGTCACTCTGGTTAAAGTGTTATGAAAAAAAAGGCTGTTGGGGGCTAGGGAGTATCGAGTTGATCATTATACATGAAGAAATAACCAATTTCATCGTTTGGTTTATGTTTTACACGCGTTTTAAATTTTATTGCCGAAATCGCTTTTTCTCGCCGAGATAAGCACGTTTTCTGAAATGCCGCTCTCCCGTCACTCTGGTTAAAGTGTTATGAAAAAAAAAGGCTGTTGGGGGCTAGGGAGTATCGAGTTGATCATTATACATGAAGAAATAACCAATTTCATCGTTTGGTTTATGTTTTACACGCGTTTTAAATTTTATTGCCGAAATCGCTTTTTCTCGCCGAGATAAGCACGTTTTCTGAAATGCCGCTCTCCCCGTCACTCTGGTTAAAGTGTTATGAAAAAAAAAGGCTGTTGGGGGCTAGGGAGTATCGAGTTGATCATTATACATGAAGAAATAACCAATTTCATCGTTTGGTTTATGTTTTACACGCGTTTTAAATTTTATTGCCGAAATCGCTTTTTCTCGCCGAGATAAGCACGTTTTCTGAAATGCCGCTCTCCCGTCACTCTGGTTAAAGTGTTATGAAAAAAAAGGCTGTTGGGGGCTAGGGAGTATCGAGTTGATCATTATACATGAAGAAATAACCAATTTCATCGTTTGGTTTATGTTTTACACGCGTTTTAAATTTTATTGCCGAAATCGCTTTTTCTCGCCGAGATAAGCACGTTTTCTGAAATGCCGCTCTCCCGTCACTCTGGTTAAAGTGTTATGAAAAAAAAGGCTGTTGGGGGCTAGGGAGTATCGAGTTGATCATTATACATGAAGAAATAACCAATTTCATCGTTTGGTTTATGTTTTACACGCGTTTTAAATTTTATTGCCGAAATCGCTTTTTCTCGCCGAGATAAGCACGTTTTCTGAAATGCCGCTCTCCCGTCACTCTGGTTAAAGTGTTATGAAAAAAAAGGCTGTTGGGGGCTAGGGAGTATCGAGTTGATCATTATACATGAAGAAATAACCAATTTCATCGTTTGGTTTATGTTTTACACGCGTTTAAATTTTATTGCCGAAATCGCTTTTTCTCGCCGAGATAAGCACGTTTTCTGAAATGCCGCTCTCCCGTCACTCTGGTTAAAGTGTTATGAAAAAAAAGGCTGTTGGGGGCTAGGGAGTATCGAGTTGATCATTATACATGAAGAAATAACCAATTTCATCGTTTGGTTTATGTTTTACACGCGTTTTAAATTTTATTGCCGAAATCGCTTTTTCTCGCCGAGATAAGCACGTTTTCTGAAATGCCGCTCTCCCGTCACTCTGGTTAAAGTGTTATGAAAAAAAAGGCTGTTGGGGGCTAGGGAGTATCGAGTTGATCATTATACATGAAGAAATAACCAATTTCATCGTTTGGTTTATGTTTTACACGCGTTTTAAATTTTATTGCCGAAATCGCTTTTTCTCGCCGAGATAAGCACGTTTTCTGAAATGCCGCTCTCCCGTCACTCTGGTTAAAGTGTTATGAAAAAAAAGGCTGTTGGGGGCTAGGGAGTATCGAGTTGATCATTATACATGAAGAAATAACCAATTTCATCGTTTGGTTTATGTTTTACACGCGTTTTAAATTTTATTGCCGAAATCGCTTTTTCTCGCCGAGATAAGCACGTTTTCTGAAATGCCGCTCTCCCCGTCACTCTGGTTAAAGTGTTATGAAAAAAAAGGCTGTTGGGGGCTAGGGAGTATCGAGTTGATCATTATACATGAAGAAATAACCAATTTCATCGTTTGGTTTATGTTTTACACGCGTTTTAAATTTTATTGCCGAAATCGCTTTTTCTCGCCGAGATAAGCACGTTTTCTGAAATGCCGCTCTCCCGTCACTCTGGTTAAAGTGTTATGAAAAAAAAAGGCTGTTGGGGGCTAGGGAGTATCGAGTTGATCATTATACATGAAGAAATAACCAATTTCATCGTTTGGTTTATGTTTTACACGCGTTTTAAATTTTATTGCCGAAATCGCTTTTTCTCGCCGAGATAAGCACGTTTTCTGAAATGCCGCTCTCCCGTCACTCTGGTTAAAGTGTTATGAAAAAAAAAGGCTGTTGGGGGCTAGGGAGTATCGAGTTGATCATTATACATGAAGAAATAACCAATTTCATCGTTTGGTTTATGTTTTACACGCGTTTTAAATTTTATTGCCGAAATCGCTTTTTCTCGCCGAGATAAGCACGTTTTCTGAAATGCCGCTCTCCCGTCACTCTGGTTAAAGTGTTATGAAAAAAAAGGCTGTTGGGGGCTAGGGAGTATCGAGTTGATCATTATACATGAAGAAATAACCAATTTCATCGTTTGGTTTATGTTTTACACGCGTTTTAAATTTTATTGCCGAAATCGCTTTTTCTCGCCGAGATAAGCACGTTTTCTGAAATGCCGCTCTCCCGTCACTCTGGTTAAAGTGTTATGAAAAAAAAAGGCTGTTGGGGGCTAGGGAGTATCGAGTTGATCATTATACATGAAGAAATAACCAATTTCATCGTTTGGTTTATGTTTTACACGCGTTTTAAATTTTATTGCCGAAATCGCTTTTTCTCGCCGAGATAAGCACGTTTTCTGAAATGCCGCTCTCACCGTCACTCTGGTTAAAGTGTTATGAAAAAAAAGGCTGTTGGGGGCTAGGGAGTATCGAGTTGATCATTATACATGAAGAAATAACCAATTTCATCGTTTGGTTTATGTTTTACACGCGTTTTAAATTTTATTGCCGAAATCGCTTTTTCTCGCCGAGATAAGCACGTTTTCTGAAATGCCGCTCTCCCGTCACTCTGGTTAAAGTGTTATGAAAAAAAAGGCTGTTGGGGGCTAGGGAGTATCGAGTTGATCATTATACATGAAGAAATAACCAATTTCATCGTTTGGTTTATGTTTTACACGCGTTTTAAATTTTATTGCCGAAATCGCTTTTTCTCGCCGAGATAAGCACGTTTTCTGAAATGCCGCTCTCCCGTCACTCTGGTTAAAGTGTTATGAAAAAAAAGGCTGTTGGGGGCTAGGGAGTATCGAGTTGATCATTATACATGAAGAAATAACCAATTTCATCGTTTGGTTTATGTTTTACACGCGTTTTAAATTTTATTGCCGAAATCGCTTTTTCTCGCCGAGATAAGCACGTTTTCTGAAATGCCGCTCTCCCGTCACTCTGGTTAAAGTGTTATGAAAAAAAAGGCTGTTGGGGGCTAGGGAGTATCGAGTTGATCATTATACATGAAGAAATAACCAATTTCATCGTTTGGTTTATGTTTTACACGCGTTTTAAATTTTATTGCCGAAATCGCTTTTTCTCGCCGAGATAAGCACGTTTTCTGAAATGCCGCTCTCCCGTCACTCTGGTTAAAGTGTTATGAAAAAAAAGGCTGTTGGGGGCTAGGGAGTATCGAGTTGATCATTATACATGAAGAAATAACCAATTTCATCGTTTGGTTTATGTTTTACACGCGTTTTAAATTTTATTGCCGAAATCGCTTTTTCTCGCCGAGATAAGCACGTTTTCTGAAATGCCGCTCTCCCGTCACTCTGGTTAAAGTGTTATGAAAAAAAAAGGCTGTTGGGGGCTAGGGAGTATCGAGTTGATCATTATACATGAAGAAATAACCAATTTCATCGTTTGGTTTATGTTTTACACGCGTTTTAAATTTTATTGCCGAAATCGCTTTTTCTCGCCGAGATAAGCACGTTTTCTGAAATGCCGCTCTCCCGTCACTCTGGTTAAAGTGTTATGAAAAAAAAGGCTGTTGGGGGCTAGGGAGTATCGAGTTGATCATTATACATGAAGAAATAACCAATTTCATCGTTTGGTTTATGTTTTACACGCGTTTTAAATTTTATTGCCGAAATCGCTTTTTCTCGCCGAGATAAGCACGTTTTCTGAAATGCCGCTCTCCCGTCACTCTGGTTAAAGTGTTATGAAAAAAAAAGGCTGTTGGGGGCTAGGGAGTATCGAGTTGATCATTATACATGAAGAAATAACCAATTTCATCGTTTGGTTTATGTTTTAACACGCGTTTTAAATTTTATTGCCGAAATCGCTTTTTCTCGCCGAGATAAGCACGTTTTCTGAAATGCCGCTCTCCCGTCACTCTGGTTAAAGTGTTATGAAAAAAAAGGCTGTTGGGGCTAGGGAGTATCGAGTTGATCATTATACATGAAGAAAATAACCAATTTCATCGTTTGGTTTATGTTTTACACGCGTTTTAAATTTTATTGCCGAAATCGCTTTTTCTCGCCGAGATAAGCACGTTTTCTGAAATGCCGCTCTCCCGTCACTCTGGTTAAAGTGTTATGAAAAAAAAGGCTGTTGGGGGCTAGGGAGTATCGAGTTGATCATTATACATGAAGAAATAACCAATTTCATCGTTTGGTTTATGTTTTACACGCGTTTTAAATTTTATTGCCGAAATCGCTTTTTCTCGCCGAGATAAGCACGTTTTCTGAAATGCCGCTCTCCCCGTCACTCTGGTTAAAGTGTTATGAAAAAAAAGGCTGTTGGGGGCTAGGGAGTATCGAGTTGATCATTATACATGAAGAAATAACCAATTTCATCGTTTGGTTTATGTTTTACACGCGTTTTAAATTTTATTGCCGAAATCGCTTTTTCTCGCCGAGATAAGCACGTTTTCTGAAATGCCGCTCTCCCGTCACTCTGGTTAAAGTGTTATGAAAAAAAAGGCTGTTGGGGGCTAGGGAGTATCGAGTTGATCATTATACATGAAGAAATAAGCCAATTTCATCGTTTGGTTTATGTTTTACACGCGTTTTAAATTTTATTGCCGAAATCGCTTTTTCTCGCCGAGATAAGCACGTTTTCTGAAATGCCGCTCTCCCGTCACTCTGGTTAAAGTGTTATGAAAAAAAAAGGCTGTTGGGGGCTAGGGAGTATCGAGTTGATCATTATACATGAAGAAATAACCAATTTCATCGTTTGGTTTATGTTTTACACGCGTTTTAAATTTTATTGCCGAAATCGCTTTTTCTCGCCGAGATAAGCACGTTTTCTGAAATGCCGCTCTCCCGTCACTCTGGTTAAAGTGTTATGAAAAAAAAAGGCTGTTGGGGGCTAGGGAGTATCGAGTTGATCATTATACATGAAGAAATAAGCAATTTCATCGTTTGGTTTATGTTTTACACGCGTTTTAAATTTTATTGCCGAAATCGCTTTTTCTCGCCGAGATAAGCACGTTTTCTGAAATGCCGCTCTCCCGTCACTCTGGTTAAAGTGTTATGAAAAAAAAGGCTGTTGGGGGCTAGGGAGTATCGAGTTGATCATTATACATGAAGAAATAACCAATTTCATCGTTTGGTTTATGTTTTACACGCGTTTTAAATTTTATTGCCGAAATCGCTTTTTCTCGCCGAGATAAGCACGTTTTCTGAAATGCCGCTCTCCCGTCACTCTGGTTAAAGTGTTATGAAAAAAAAGGCTGTTGGGGGCTAGGGAGTATCGAGTTGATCATTATACATGAAGAAATAACCAATTTCATCGTTTGGTTTATGTTTTACACGCGTTTTAAATTTTATTGCCGAAATCGCTTTTTCTCGCCGAGATAAGCACGTTTTCTGAAATGCCGCTCTCCCGTCACTCTGGTTAAAGTGTTATGAAAAAAAAGGCTGTTGGGGGCTAGGGAGTATCGAGTTGATCATTATACATGAAGAAATAACCAATTTCATCGTTTGGTTTATGTTTTACACGCGTTTTAAATTTTATTGCCGAAATCGCTTTTTCTCGCCGAGATAAGCACGTTTTCTGAAATGCCGCTCTCCCGTCACTCTGGTTAAAGTGTTATGAAAAAAAAGGCTGTTGGGGGCTAGGGAGTATCGAGTTGATCATTATACATGAAGAAATAACCAATTTCATCGTTTGGTTTATGTTTTACACGCGTTTTAAATTTTATTGCCGAAATCGCTTTTTCTCGCCGAGATAAGCACGTTTTCTGAAATGCCGCTCTCCCGTCACTCTGGTTAAAGTGTTATGAAAAAAAAGGCTGTTGGGGGCTAGGGAGTATCGAGTTGATCATTATACATGAAGAAATAACCAATTTCATCGTTTGGTTTATGTTTTACACGCGTTTTAAATTTTATTGCCGAAATCGCTTTTTCTCGCCGAGATAAGCACGTTTTCTGAAATGCCGCTCTCCCGTCACTCTGGTTAAAGTGTTATGAAAAAAAAGGCTGTTGGGGGCTAGGGAGTATCGAGTTGATCATTATACATGAAGAAATAACCAATTTCATCGTTTGGTTTATGTTTTACACGCGTTTTAAATTTTATTGCCGAAATCGCTTTTTCTCGCCGAGATAAGCACGTTTTCTGAAATGCCGCTCTCCCGTCACTCTGGTTAAAGTGTTATGAAAAAAAAGGCTGTTGGGGGCTAGGGAGTATCGAGTTGATCATTATACATGAAGAAATAACCAATTTCATCGTTTGGTTTATGTTTTACACGCGTTTTAAATTTTATTGCCGAAATCGCTTTTTCTCGCCGAGATAAGCACGTTTTCTGAAATGCCGCTCTCCCGTCACTCTGGTTAAAGTGTTATGAAAAAAAAGGCTGTTGGGGGCTAGGGAGTATCGAGTTGATCATTATACATGAAGAAATAACCAATTTCATCGTTTGGTTTATGTTTTACACGCGTTTTAAATTTTATTGCCGAAATCGCTTTTTCTCGCCGAGATAAGCACGTTTTCTGAAATGCCGCTCTCCCGTCACTCTGGTTAAAGTGTTATGAAAAAAAAGGCTGTTGGGGGCTAGGGAGTATCGAGTTGATCATTATACATGAAGAAATAACCAATTTCATCGTTTGGTTTATGTTTTACACGCGTTTTAAATTTTATTGCCGAAATCGCTTTTTCTCGCCGAGATAAGCACGTTTTCTGAAATGCCGCTCTCCCGTCACTCTGGTTAAAGTGTTATGAAAAAAAAGGCTGTTGGGGGCTAGGGAGTATCGAGTTGATCATTATACATGAAGAAATAACCAATTTCATCGTTTGGTTTATGTTTTACACGCGTTTTAAATTTTATTGCCGAAATCGCTTTTTCTCGCCGAGATAAGCACGTTTTCTGAAATGCCGCTCTCCCGTCACTCTGGTTAAAGTGTTATGAAAAAAAAGGCTGTTGGGGGCTAGGGAGTATCGAGTTGATCATTATACATGAAGAAATAACCAATTTCATCGTTTGGTTTATGTTTTACACGCGTTTTAAATTTTATTGCCGAAATCGCTTTTTCTCGCCGAGATAAGCACGTTTTCTGAAATGCCGCTCTCCCGTCACTCTGGTTAAAGTGTTATGAAAAAAAAGGCTGTTGGGGGCTAGGGAGTATCGAGTTGATCATTATACATGAAGAAATAACCAATTTCATCGTTTGGTTTATGTTTTACACGCGTTTTAAATTTTATTGCCGAAATCGCTTTTTCTCGCCGAGATAAGCACGTTTTCTGAAATGCCGCTCTCCCGTCACTCTGGTTAAAGTGTTATGAAAAAAAAGGCTGTTGGGGGCTAGGGAGTATCGAGTTGATCATTATACATGAAGAAATAACCAATTTCATCGTTTGGTTTATGTTTTACACGCGTTTTAAATTTTATTGCCGAAATCGCTTTTTCTCGCCGAGATAAGCACGTTTTCTGAAATGCCGCTCTCCCGTCACTCTGGTTAAAGTGTTATGAAAAAAAAGGCTGTTGGGGGCTAGGGAGTATCGAGTTGATCATTATACATGAAGAAATAACCAATTTCATCGTTTGGTTTATGTTTTACACGCGTTTTAAATTTTATTGCCGAAATCGCTTTTTCTCGCCGAGATAAGCACGTTTTCTGAAATGCCGCTCTCCCGTCACTCTGGTTAAAGTGTTATGAAAAAAAAGGCTGTTGGGGGCTAGGGAGTATCGAGTTGATCATTATACATGAAGAAATAACCAATTTCATCGTTTGGTTTATGTTTTACACGCGTTTTAAATTTTATTGCCGAAATCGCTTTTTCTCGCCGAGATAAGCACGTTTTCTGAAATGCCGCTCTCCCGTCACTCTGGTTAAAGTGTTATGAAAAAAAAGGCTGTTGGGGGCTAGGGAGTATCGAGTTGATCATTATACATGAAGAAATAACCAATTTCATCGTTTGGTTTATGTTTTACACGCGTTTTAAATTTTATTGCCGAAATCGCTTTTTCTCGCCGAGATAAGCACGTTTTCTGAAATGCCGCTCTCCCGTCACTCTGGTTAAAGTGTTATGAAAAAAAAGGCTGTTGGGGGCTAGGGAGTATCGAGTTGATCATTATACATGAAGAAATAACCAATTTCATCGTTTGGTTTATGTTTTACACGCGTTTTAAATTTTATTGCCGAAATCGCTTTTTCTCGCCGAGATAAGCACGTTTTCTGAAATGCCGCTCTCCCGTCACTCTGGTTAAAGTGTTATGAAAAAAAAGGCTGTTGGGGGCTAGGGAGTATCGAGTTGATCATTATACATGAAGAAATAACCAATTTCATCGTTTGGTTTATGTTTTACACGCGTTTTAAATTTTATTGCCGAAATCGCTTTTTCTCGCCGAGATAAGCACGTTTTCTGAAATGCCGCTCTCCCGTCACTCTGGTTAAAGTGTTATGAAAAAAAAGGCTGTTGGGGGCTAGGGAGTATCGAGTTGATCATTATACATGAAGAAATAACCAATTTCATCGTTTGGTTTATGTTTTACACGCGTTTTAAATTTTATTGCCGAAATCGCTTTTTCTCGCCGAGATAAGCACGTTTTCTGAAATGCCGCTCTCCCGTCACTCTGGTTAAAGTGTTATGAAAAAAAAGGCTGTTGGGGGCTAGGGAGTATCGAGTTGATCATTATACATGAAGAAATAACCAATTTCATCGTTTGGTTTATGTTTTACACGCGTTTTAAATTTTATTGCCGAAATCGCTTTTTCTCGCCGAGATAAGCACGTTTTCTGAAATGCCGCTCTCCCGTCACTCTGGTTAAAGTGTTATGAAAAAAAAGGCTGTTGGGGGCTAGGGAGTATCGAGTTGATCATTATACATGAAGAAATAACCAATTTCATCGTTTGGTTTATGTTTTACACGCGTTTTAAATTTTATTGCCGAAATCGCTTTTTCTCGCCGAGATAAGCACGTTTTCTGAAATGCCGCTCTCCCGTCACTCTGGTTAAAGTGTTATGAAAAAAAAGGCTGTTGGGGGCTAGGGAGTATCGAGTTGATCATTATACATGAAGAAATAACCAATTTCATCGTTTGGTTTATGTTTTACACGCGTTTTAAATTTTATTGCCGAAATCGCTTTTTCTCGCCGAGATAAGCACGTTTTCTGAAATGCCGCTCTCCCGTCACTCTGGTTAAAGTGTTATGAAAAAAAAGGCTGTTGGGGGCTAGGGAGTATCGAGTTGATCATTATACATGAAGAAATAACCAATTTCATCGTTTGGTTTATGTTTTACACGCGTTTTAAATTTTATTGCCGAAATCGCTTTTTCTCGCCGAGATAAGCACGTTTTCTGAAATGCCGCTCTCCCGTCACTCTGGTTAAAGTGTTATGAAAAAAAAGGCTGTTGGGGGCTAGGGAGTATCGAGTTGATCATTATACATGAAGAAATAACCAATTTCATCGTTTGGTTTATGTTTTACACGCGTTTTAAATTTTATTGCCGAAATCGCTTTTTCTCGCCGAGATAAGCACGTTTTCTGAAATGCCGCTCTCCCGTCACTCTGGTTAAAGTGTTATGAAAAAAAAGGCTGTTGGGGGCTAGGGAGTATCGAGTTGATCATTATACATGAAGAAATAACCAATTTCATCGTTTGGTTTATGTTTTACACGCGTTTTAAATTTTATTGCCGAAATCGCTTTTTCTCGCCGAGATAAGCACGTTTTCTGAAATGCCGCTCTCCCGTCACTCTGGTTAAAGTGTTATGAAAAAAAAGGCTGTTGGGGGCTAGGGAGTATCGAGTTGATCATTATACATGAAGAAATAACCAATTTCATCGTTTGGTTTATGTTTTACACGCGTTTTAAATTTTATTGCCGAAATCGCTTTTTCTCGCCGAGATAAGCACGTTTTCTGAAATGCCGCTCTCCCGTCACTCTGGTTAAAGTGTTATGAAAAAAAAGGCTGTTGGGGGCTAGGGAGTATCGAGTTGATCATTATACATGAAGAAATAACCAATTTCATCGTTTGGTTTATGTTTTACACGCGTTTTAAATTTTATTGCCGAAATCGCTTTTTCTCGCCGAGATAAGCACGTTTTCTGAAATGCCGCTCTCCCGTCACTCTGGTTAAAGTGTTATGAAAAAAAAGGCTGTTGGGGGCTAGGGAGTATCGAGTTGATCATTATACATGAAGAAATAACCAATTTCATCGTTTGGTTTATGTTTTACACGCGTTTTAAATTTTATTGCCGAAATCGCTTTTTCTCGCCGAGATAAGCACGTTTTCTGAAATGCCGCTCTCCCGTCACTCTGGTTAAAGTGTTATGAAAAAAAAGGCTGTTGGGGGCTAGGGAGTATCGAGTTGATCATTATACATGAAGAAATAACCAATTTCATCGTTTGGTTTATGTTTTACACGCGTTTTAAATTTTATTGCCGAAATCGCTTTTTCTCGCCGAGATAAGCACGTTTTCTGAAATGCCGCTCTCCCGTCACTCTGGTTAAAGTGTTATGAAAAAAAAGGCTGTTGGGGGCTAGGGAGTATCGAGTTGATCATTATACATGAAGAAATAACCAATTTCATCGTTTGGTTTATGTTTTACACGCGTTTTAAATTTTATTGCCGAAATCAGCTTTTTCTCGCCGAGATAAGCACGTTTTCTGAAATGCCGCTCTCCCGTCACTCTGGTTAAAGTGTTATGAAAAAAAAGGCTGTTGGGGGCTAGGGAGTATCGAGTTGATCATTATACATGAAGAAATAACCAATTTCATCGTTTGGTTTATGTTTTACACGCGTTTTAAATTTTATTGCCGAAATCGCTTTTTCTCGCCGAGATAAGCACGTTTTCTGAAATGCCGCTCTCCCGTCACTCTGGTTAAAGTGTTATGAAAAAAAAGGCTGTTGGGGGCTAGGGAGTATCGAGTTGATCATTATACATGAAGAAATAACCAATTTCATCGTTTGGTTTATGTTTTACACGCGTTTTAAATTTTATTGCCGAAATCGCTTTTTCTCGCCGAGATAAGCACGTTTTCTGAAATGCCGCTCTCCCGTCACTCTGGTTAAAGTGTTATGAAAAAAAAGGCTGTTGGGGGCTAGGGAGTATCGAGTTGATCATTATACATGAAGAAATAACCAATTTCATCGTTTGGTTTATGTTTTACACGCGTTTTAAATTTTATTGCCGAAATCGCTTTTTCTCGCCGAGATAAGCACGTTTTCTGAAATGCCGCTCTCCCGTCACTCTGGTTAAAGTGTTATGAAAAAAAAGGCTGTTGGGGGCTAGGGAGTATCGAGTTGATCATTATACATGAAGAAATAACCAATTTCATCGTTTGGTTTATGTTTTACACGCGTTTTAAATTTTATTGCCGAAATCGCTTTTTCTCGCCGAGATAAGCACGTTTTCTGAAATGCCGCTCTCCCGTCACTCTGGTTAAAGTGTTATGAAAAAAAAGGCTGTTGGGGGCTAGGGAGTATCGAGTTGATCATTATACATGAAGAAATAACCAATTTCATCGTTTGGTTTATGTTTTACACGCGTTTTAAATTTTATTGCCGAAATCGCTTTTTCTCGCCGAGATAAGCACGTTTTCTGAAATGCCGCTCTCCCGTCACTCTGGTTAAAGTGTTATGAAAAAAAAGGCTGTTGGGGGCTAGGGAGTATCGAGTTGATCATTATACATGAAGAAATAACCAATTTCATCGTTTGGTTTATGTTTTACACGCGTTTTAAATTTTATTGCCGAAATCGCTTTTTCTCGCCGAGATAAGCACGTTTTCTGAAATGCCGCTCTCCCGTCACTCTGGTTAAAGTGTTATGAAAAAAAAGGCTGTTGGGGGCTAGGGAGTATCGAGTTGATCATTATACATGAAGAAATAACCAATTTCATCGTTTGGTTTATGTTTTACACGCGTTTTAAATTTTATTGCCGAAATCGCTTTTTCTCGCCGAGATAAGCACGTTTTCTGAAATGCCGCTCTCCCGTCACTCTGGTTAAAGTGTTATGAAAAAAAAGGCTGTTGGGGGCTAGGGAGTATCGAGTTGATCATTATACATGAAGAAATAACCAATTTCATCGTTTGGTTTATGTTTTACACGCGTTTTAAATTTTATTGCCGAAATCGCTTTTTCTCGCCGAGATAAGCACGTTTTCTGAAATGCCGCTCTCCCGTCACTCTGGTTAAAGTGTTATGAAAAAAAAGGCTGTTGGGGGCTAGGGAGTATCGAGTTGATCATTATACATGAAGAAATAACCAATTTCATCGTTTGGTTTATGTTTTACACGCGTTTTAAATTTTATTGCCGAAATCGCTTTTTCTCGCCGAGATAAGCACGTTTTCTGAAATGCCGCTCTCCCGTCACTCTGGTTAAAGTGTTATGAAAAAAAAGGCTGTTGGGGGCTAGGGAGTATCGAGTTGATCATTATACATGAAGAAATAACCAATTTCATCGTTTGGTTTATGTTTTACACGCGTTTTAAATTTTATTGCCGAAATCGCTTTTTCTCGCCGAGATAAGCACGTTTTCTGAAATGCCGCTCTCCCGTCACTCTGGTTAAAGTGTTATGAAAAAAAAGGCTGTTGGGGGCTAGGGAGTATCGAGTTGATCATTATACATGAAGAAATAACCAATTTCATCGTTTGGTTTATGTTTTACACGCGTTTTAAATTTTATTGCCGAAATCGCTTTTTCTCGCCGAGATAAGCACGTTTTCTGAAATGCCGCTCTCCCGTCACTCTGGTTAAAGTGTTATGAAAAAAAAGGCTGTTGGGGGCTAGGGAGTATCGAGTTGATCATTATACATGAAGAAATAACCAATTTCATCGTTTGGTTTATGTTTTACACGCGTTTTAAATTTTATTGCCGAAATCGCTTTTTCTCGCCGAGATAAGCACGTTTTCTGAAATGCCGCTCTCCCGTCACTCTGGTTAAAGTGTTATGAAAAAAAAGGCTGTTGGGGGCTAGGGAGTATCGAGTTGATCATTATACATGAAGAAATAACCAATTTCATCGTTTGGTTTATGTTTTACACGCGTTTTAAATTTTATTGCCGAAATCGCTTTTTCTCGCCGAGATAAGCACGTTTTCTGAAATGCCGCTCTCCCGTCACTCTGGTTAAAGTGTTATGAAAAAAAAGGCTGTTGGGGGCTAGGGAGTATCGAGTTGATCATTATACATGAAGAAATAACCAATTTCATCGTTTGGTTTATGTTTTACACGCGTTTTAAATTTTATTGCCGAAATCGCTTTTTCTCGCCGAGATAAGCACGTTTTCTGAAATGCCGCTCTCCCGTCACTCTGGTTAAAGTGTTATGAAAAAAAAGGCTGTTGGGGGCTAGGGAGTATCGAGTTGATCATTATACATGAAGAAATAACCAATTTCATCGTTTGGTTTATGTTTTACACGCGTTTTAAATTTTATTGCCGAAATCGCTTTTTCTCGCCGAGATAAGCACGTTTTCTGAAATGCCGCTCTCCCGTCACTCTGGTTAAAGTGTTATGAAAAAAAAGGCTGTTGGGGGCTAGGGAGTATCGAGTTGATCATTATACATGAAGAAATAACCAATTTCATCGTTTGGTTTATGTTTTACACGCGTTTTAAATTTTATTGCCGAAATCGCTTTTTCTCGCCGAGATAAGCACGTTTTCTGAAATGCCGCTCTCCCGTCACTCTGGTTAAAGTGTTATGAAAAAAAAGGCTGTTGGGGGCTAGGGAGTATCGAGTTGATCATTATACATGAAGAAATAACCAATTTCATCGTTTGGTTTATGTTTTACACGCGTTTTAAATTTTATTGCCGAAATCGCTTTTTCTCGCCGAGATAAGCACGTTTTCTGAAATGCCGCTCTCCCGTCACTCTGGTTAAAGTGTTATGAAAAAAAAGGCTGTTGGGGGCTAGGGAGTATCGAGTTGATCATTATACATGAAGAAATAACCAATTTCATCGTTTGGTTTATGTTTTACACGCGTTTTAAATTTTATTGCCGAAATCGCTTTTTCTCGCCGAGATAAGCACGTTTTCTGAAATGCCGCTCTCCCGTCACTCTGGTTAAAGTGTTATGAAAAAAAAGGCTGTTGGGGGCTAGGGAGTATCGAGTTGATCATTATACATGAAGAAATAACCAATTTCATCGTTTGGTTTATGTTTTACACGCGTTTTAAATTTTATTGCCGAAATCGCTTTTTCTCGCCGAGATAAGCACGTTTTCTGAAATGCCGCTCTCCCGTCACTCTGGTTAAAGTGTTATGAAAAAAAAGGCTGTTGGGGGCTAGGGAGTATCGAGTTGATCATTATACATGAAGAAATAACCAATTTCATCGTTTGGTTTATGTTTTACACGCGTTTTAAATTTTATTGCCGAAATCGCTTTTTCTCGCCGAGATAAGCACGTTTTCTGAAATGCCGCTCTCCCGTCACTCTGGTTAAAGTGTTATGAAAAAAAAGGCTGTTGGGGGCTAGGGAGTATCGAGTTGATCATTATACATGAAGAAATAACCAATTTCATCGTTTGGTTTATGTTTTACACGCGTTTTAAATTTTATTGCCGAAATCGCTTTTTCTCGCCGAGATAAGCACGTTTTCTGAAATGCCGCTCTCCCGTCACTCTGGTTAAAGTGTTATGAAAAAAAAGGCTGTTGGGGGCTAGGGAGTATCGAGTTGATCATTATACATGAAGAAATAACCAATTTCATCGTTTGGTTTATGTTTTACACGCGTTTTAAATTTTATTGCCGAAATCGCTTTTTCTCGCCGAGATAAGCACGTTTTCTGAAATGCCGCTCTCCCGTCACTCTGGTTAAAGTGTTATGAAAAAAAAGGCTGTTGGGGGCTAGGGAGTATCGAGTTGATCATTATACATGAAGAAATAACCAATTTCATCGTTTGGTTTATGTTTTACACGCGTTTTAAATTTTATTGCCGAAATCGCTTTTTCTCGCCGAGATAAGCACGTTTTCTGAAATGCCGCTCTCCCGTCACTCTGGTTAAAGTGTTATGAAAAAAAAGGCTGTTGGGGGCTAGGGAGTATCGAGTTGATCATTATACATGAAGAAATAACCAATTTCATCGTTTGGTTTATGTTTTACACGCGTTTTAAATTTTATTGCCGAAATCGCTTTTTCTCGCCGAGATAAGCACGTTTTCTGAAATGCCGCTCTCCCGTCACTCTGGTTAAAGTGTTATGAAAAAAAAGGCTGTTGGGGGCTAGGGAGTATCGAGTTGATCATTATACATGAAGAAATAACCAATTTCATCGTTTGGTTTATGTTTTACACGCGTTTTAAATTTTATTGCCGAAATCGCTTTTTCTCGCCGAGATAAGCACGTTTTCTGAAATGCCGCTCTCCCGTCACTCTGGTTAAAGTGTTATGAAAAAAAAGGCTGTTGGGGGCTAGGGAGTATCGAGTTGATCATTATACATGAAGAAATAACCAATTTCATCGTTTGGTTTATGTTTTACACGCGTTTTAAATTTTATTGCCGAAATCGCTTTTTCTCGCCGAGATAAGCACGTTTTCTGAAATGCCGCTCTCCCGTCACTCTGGTTAAAGTGTTATGAAAAAAAAGGCTGTTGGGGGCTAGGGAGTATCGAGTTGATCATTATACATGAAGAAATAACCAATTTCATCGTTTGGTTTATGTTTTACACGCGTTTTAAATTTTATTGCCGAAATCGCTTTTTCTCGCCGAGATAAGCACGTTTTCTGAAATGCCGCTCTCCCGTCACTCTGGTTAAAGTGTTATGAAAAAAAAGGCTGTTGGGGGCTAGGGAGTATCGAGTTGATCATTATACATGAAGAAATAACCAATTTCATCGTTTGGTTTATGTTTTACACGCGTTTTAAATTTTATTGCCGAAATCGCTTTTTCTCGCCGAGATAAGCACGTTTTCTGAAATGCCGCTCTCCCGTCACTCTGGTTAAAGTGTTATGAAAAAAAAGGCTGTTGGGGGCTAGGGAGTATCGAGTTGATCATTATACATGAAGAAATAACCAATTTCATCGTTTGGTTTATGTTTTACACGCGTTTTAAATTTTATTGCCGAAATCGCTTTTTCTCGCCGAGATAAGCACGTTTTCTGAAATGCCGCTCTCCCGTCACTCTGGTTAAAGTGTTATGAAAAAAAAGGCTGTTGGGGGCTAGGGAGTATCGAGTTGATCATTATACATGAAGAAATAACCAATTTCATCGTTTGGTTTATGTTTTACACGCGTTTTAAATTTTATTGCCGAAATCGCTTTTTCTCGCCGAGATAAGCACGTTTTCTGAAATGCCGCTCTCCCGTCACTCTGGTTAAAGTGTTATGAAAAAAAAGGCTGTTGGGGGCTAGGGAGTATCGAGTTGATCATTATACATGAAGAAATAACCAATTTCATCGTTTGGTTTATGTTTTACACGCGTTTTAAATTTTATTGCCGAAATCGCTTTTTCTCGCCGAGATAAGCACGTTTTCTGAAATGCCGCTCTCCCGTCACTCTGGTTAAAGTGTTATGAAAAAAAAGGCTGTTGGGGGCTAGGGAGTATCGAGTTGATCATTATACATGAAGAAATAACCAATTTCATCGTTTGGTTTATGTTTTACACGCGTTTTAAATTTTATTGCCGAAATCGCTTTTTCTCGCCGAGATAAGCACGTTTTCTGAAATGCCGCTCTCCCGTCACTCTGGTTAAAGTGTTATGAAAAAAAAGGCTGTTGGGGGCTAGGGAGTATCGAGTTGATCATTATACATGAAGAAATAACCAATTTCATCGTTTGGTTTATGTTTTACACGCGTTTTAAATTTTATTGCCGAAATCGCTTTTTCTCGCCGAGATAAGCACGTTTTCTGAAATGCCGCTCTCCCGTCACTCTGGTTAAAGTGTTATGAAAAAAAAGGCTGTTGGGGGCTAGGGAGTATCGAGTTGATCATTATACATGAAGAAATAACCAATTTCATCGTTTGGTTTATGTTTTACACGCGTTTTAAATTTTATTGCCGAAATCGCTTTTTCTCGCCGAGATAAGCACGTTTTCTGAAATGCCGCTCTCCCGTCACTCTGGTTAAAGTGTTATGAAAAAAAAGGCTGTTGGGGGCTAGGGAGTATCGAGTTGATCATTATACATGAAGAAATAACCAATTTCATCGTTTGGTTTATGTTTTACACGCGTTTTAAATTTTATTGCCGAAATCGCTTTTTCTCGCCGAGATAAGCACGTTTTCTGAAATGCCGCTCTCCCGTCACTCTGGTTAAAGTGTTATGAAAAAAAAGGCTGTTGGGGGCTAGGGAGTATCGAGTTGATCATTATACATGAAGAAATAACCAATTTCATCGTTTGGTTTATGTTTTACACGCGTTTTAAATTTTATTGCCGAAATCGCTTTTTCTCGCCGAGATAAGCACGTTTTCTGAAATGCCGCTCTCCCGTCACTCTGGTTAAAGTGTTATGAAAAAAAAGGCTGTTGGGGGCTAGGGAGTATCGAGTTGATCATTATACATGAAGAAATAACCAATTTCATCGTTTGGTTTATGTTTTACACGCGTTTTAAATTTTATTGCCGAAATCGCTTTTTCTCGCCGAGATAAGCACGTTTTCTGAAATGCCGCTCTCCCGTCACTCTGGTTAAAGTGTTATGAAAAAAAAGGCTGTTGGGGGCTAGGGAGTATCGAGTTGATCATTATACATGAAGAAATAACCAATTTCATCGTTTGGTTTATGTTTTACACGCGTTTTAAATTTTATTGCCGAAATCGCTTTTTCTCGCCGAGATAAGCACGTTTTCTGAAATGCCGCTCTCCCGTCACTCTGGTTAAAGTGTTATGAAAAAAAAGGCTGTTGGGGGCTAGGGAGTATCGAGTTGATCATTATACATGAAGAAATAACCAATTTCATCGTTTGGTTTATGTTTTACACGCGTTTTAAATTTTATTGCCGAAATCGCTTTTTCTCGCCGAGATAAGCACGTTTTCTGAAATGCCGCTCTCCCGTCACTCTGGTTAAAGTGTTATGAAAAAAAAGGCTGTTGGGGGCTAGGGAGTATCGAGTTGATCATTATACATGAAGAAATAACCAATTTCATCGTTTGGTTTATGTTTTACACGCGTTTTAAATTTTATTGCCGAAATCGCTTTTTCTCGCCGAGATAAGCACGTTTTCTGAAATGCCGCTCTCCCGTCACTCTGGTTAAAGTGTTATGAAAAAAAAGGCTGTTGGGGGCTAGGGAGTATCGAGTTGATCATTATACATGAAGAAATAACCAATTTCATCGTTTGGTTTATGTTTTACACGCGTTTTAAATTTTATTGCCGAAATCGCTTTTTCTCGCCGAGATAAGCACGTTTTCTGAAATGCCGCTCTCCCGTCACTCTGGTTAAAGTGTTATGAAAAAAAAGGCTGTTGGGGGCTAGGGAGTATCGAGTTGATCATTATACATGAAGAAATAACCAATTTCATCGTTTGGTTTATGTTTTACACGCGTTTTAAATTTTATTGCCGAAATCGCTTTTTCTCGCCGAGATAAGCACGTTTTCTGAAATGCCGCTCTCCCGTCACTCTGGTTAAAGTGTTATGAAAAAAAAGGCTGTTGGGGGCTAGGGAGTATCGAGTTGATCATTATACATGAAGAAATAACCAATTTCATCGTTTGGTTTATGTTTTACACGCGTTTTAAATTTTATTGCCGAAATCGCTTTTTCTCGCCGAGATAAGCACGTTTTCTGAAATGCCGCTCTCCCGTCACTCTGGTTAAAGTGTTATGAAAAAAAAGGCTGTTGGGGGCTAGGGAGTATCGAGTTGATCATTATACATGAAGAAATAACCAATTTCATCGTTTGGTTTATGTTTTACACGCGTTTTAAATTTTATTGCCGAAATCGCTTTTTCTCGCCGAGATAAGCACGTTTTCTGAAATGCCGCTCTCCCGTCACTCTGGTTAAAGTGTTATGAAAAAAAAGGCTGTTGGGGGCTAGGGAGTATCGAGTTGATCATTATACATGAAGAAATAACCAATTTCATCGTTTGGTTTATGTTTTACACGCGTTTTAAATTTTATTGCCGAAATCGCTTTTTCTCGCCGAGATAAGCACGTTTTCTGAAATGCCGCTCTCCCGTCACTCTGGTTAAAGTGTTAAAAAAAAGGCTGTTGGGGGCTAGGGAGTATCGAGTTGATCATTATACATGAAGAAATAACCAATTTCATCGTTTGGTTTATGTTTTACACGCGTTTTAAATTTTATTGCCGAAATCGCTTTTTCTCGCCGAGATAAGCACGTTTTCTGAAATGCCGCTCTCCCGTCACTCTGGTTAAAGTGTTATGAAAAAAAAGGCTGTTGGGGGCTAGGGAGTATCGAGTTGATCATTATACATGAAGAAATAACCAATTTCATCGTTTGGTTTATGTTTTACACGCGTTTTAAATTTTATTGCCGAAATCGCTTTTTCTCGCCGAGATAAGCACGTTTTCTGAAATGCCGCTCTCCCGTCACTCTGGTTAAAGTGTTATGAAAAAAAAGGCTGTTGGGGGCTAGGGAGTATCGAGTTGATCATTATACATGAAGAAATAACCAATTTCATCGTTTGGTTTATGTTTTACACGCGTTTTAAATTTTATTGCCGAAATCGCTTTTTCTCGCCGAGATAAGCACGTTTTCTGAAATGCCGCTCTCCCGTCACTCTGGTTAAAGTGTTATGAAAAAAAAGGCTGTTGGGGGCTAGGGAGTATCGAGTTGATCATTATACATGAAGAAATAACCAATTTCATCGTTTGGTTTATGTTTTACACGCGTTTTAAATTTTATTGCCGAAATCGCTTTTTCTCGCCGAGATAAGCACGTTTTCTGAAATGCCGCTCTCCCGTCACTCTGGTTAAAGTGTTATGAAAAAAAAGGCTGTTGGGGGCTAGGGAGTATCGAGTTGATCATTATACATGAAGAAATAACCAATTTCATCGTTTGGTTTATGTTTTACACGCGTTTTAAATTTTATTGCCGAAATCGCTTTTTCTCGCCGAGATAAGCACGTTTTCTGAAATGCCGCTCTCCCGTCACTCTGGTTAAAGTGTTATGAAAAAAAAGGCTGTTGGGGGCTAGGGAGTATCGAGTTGATCATTATACATGAAGAAATAACCAATTTCATCGTTTGGTTTATGTTTTACACGCGTTTTAAATTTTATTGCCGAAATCGCTTTTTCTCGCCGAGATAAGCACGTTTTCTGAAATGCCGCTCTCCCGTCACTCTGGTTAAAGTGTTATGAAAAAAAAGGCTGTTGGGGGCTAGGGAGTATCGAGTTGATCATTATACATGAAGAAATAACCAATTTCATCGTTTGGTTTATGTTTTACACGCGTTTTAAATTTTATTGCCGAAATCGCTTTTTCTCGCCGAGATAAGCACGTTTTCTGAAATGCCGCTCTCCCGTCACTCTGGTTAAAGTGTTATGAAAAAAAAGGCTGTTGGGGGCTAGGGAGTATCGAGTTGATCATTATACATGAAGAAATAACCAATTTCATCGTTTGGTTTATGTTTTACACGCGTTTTAAATTTTATTGCCGAAATCGCTTTTTCTCGCCGAGATAAGCACGTTTTCTGAAATGCCGCTCTCCCGTCACTCTGGTTAAAGTGTTATGAAAAAAAAGGCTGTTGGGGGCTAGGGAGTATCGAGTTGATCATTATACATGAAGAAATAACCAATTTCATCGTTTGGTTTATGTTTTACACGCGTTTTAAATTTTATTGCCGAAATCGCTTTTTCTCGCCGAGATAAGCACGTTTTCTGAAATGCCGCTCTCCCGTCACTCTGGTTAAAGTGTTATGAAAAAAAAGGCTGTTGGGGGCTAGGGAGTATCGAGTTGATCATTATACATGAAGAAATAACCAATTTCATCGTTTGGTTTATGTTTTACACGCGTTTTAAATTTTATTGCCGAAATCGCTTTTTCTCGCCGAGATAAGCACGTTTTCTGAAATGCCGCTCTCCCGTCACTCTGGTTAAAGTGTTATGAAAAAAAAGGCTGTTGGGGGCTAGGGAGTATCGAGTTGATCATTATACATGAAGAAATAACCAATTTCATCGTTTGGTTTATGTTTTACACGCGTTTTAAATTTTATTGCCGAAATCGCTTTTTCTCGCCGAGATAAGCACGTTTTCTGAAATGCCGCTCTCCCGTCACTCTGGTTAAAGTGTTATGAAAAAAAAGGCTGTTGGGGGCTAGGGAGTATCGAGTTGATCATTATACATAGAAGAAATAACCAATTTCATCGTTTGGTTTATGTTTTACACGCGTTTTAAATTTTATTGCCGAAATCGCTTTTTCTCGCCGAGATAAGCACGTTTTCTGAAATGCCGCTCTCCCGTCACTCTGGTTAAAGTGTTATGAAAAAAAAGGCTGTTGGGGGCTAGGGAGTATCGAGTTGATCATTATACATGAAGAAATAACCAATTTCATCGTTTGGTTTATGTTTTACACGCGTTTTAAATTTTATTGCCGAAATCGCTTTTTCTCGCCGAGATAAGCACGTTTTCTGAAATGCCGCTCTCCCCGTCACTCTGGTTAAAGTGTTATGAAAAAAAAGGCTGTTGGGGGCTAGGGAGTATCGAGTTGATCATTATACATGAAGAAATAACCAATTTCATCGTTTGGTTTATGTTTTACACGCGTTTTAAATTTTATTGCCGAAATCGCTTTTTCTCGCCGAGATAAGCACGTTTTCTGAAATGCCGCTCTCCCGTCACTCTGGTTAAAGTGTTATGAAAAAAAAGGCTGTTGGGGGCTAGGGAGTATCGAGTTGATCATTATACATGAAGAAATAACCAATTTCATCGTTTGGTTTATGTTTTACACGCGTTTTAAATTTTATTGCCGAAATCGCTTTTTCTCGCCGAGATAAGCACGTTTTCTGAAATGCCGCTCTCCCGTCACTCTGGTTAAAGTGTTATGAAAAAAAAGGCTGTTGGGGGCTAGGGAGTATCGAGTTGATCATTATACATGAAGAAATAACCAATTTCATCGTTTGGTTTATGTTTTACACGCGTTTTAAATTTTATTGCCGAAATCGCTTTTTCTCGCCGAGATAAGCACGTTTTCTGAAATGCCGCTCTCCCGTCACTCTGGTTAAAGTGTTATGAAAAAAAAGGCTGTTGGGGGCTAGGGAGTATCGAGTTGATCATTATACATGAAGAAATAACCAATTTCATCGTTTGGTTTATTATGTTTTACACGCGTTTTAAATTTTATTGCCGAAATCGCTTTTTCTCGCCGAGATAAGCACGTTTTCTGAAATGCCGCTCTCCCGTCACTCTGGTTAAAGTGTTATGAAAAAAAAGGCTGTTGGGGGCTAGGGAGTATCGAGTTGATCATTATACATGAAGAAATAACCAATTTCATCGTTTGGTTTATGTTTTACACGCGTTTTAAATTTTATTGCCGAAATCGCTTTTTCTCGCCGAGATAAGCACGTTTTCTGAAATGCCGCTCTCCCGTCACTCTGGTTAAAGTGTTATGAAAAAAAAGGCTGTTGGGGGCTAGGGAGTATCGAGTTGATCATTATACATGAAGAAATAACCAATTTCATCGTTTGGTTTATGTTTTACACGCGTTTTAAATTTATTGCCGAAATCGCTTTTTCTCGCCGAGATAAGCACGTTTTCTGAAATGCCGCTCTCCCGTCACTCTGGTTAAAGTGTTATGAAAAAAAAGGCTGTTGGGGGCTAGGGAGTATCGAGTTGATCATTATACATGAAGAAATAACCAATTTCATCGTTTGGTTTATGTTTTACACGCGTTTTAAATTTTATTGCCGAAATCGCTTTTTCTCGCCGAGATAAGCACGTTTTTCTGAAATGCCGCTCTCCCCGTCACTCTGGTTAAAGTGTTATGAAAAAAAAGGCTGTTGGGGCTACGGAGTATCGAGTTGATCATTATACATGAAGAAATAACCAATTTCATCGTTTGGTTTATGTTTTACACGCGTTTTAAATTTTATTGCCGAAATCGCTTTTTCTCGCCGAGATAAGCACGTTTTCTGAAATGCCGCTCTCCCGTCACTCTGGTTAAAGTGTTATGAAAAAAAAGGCTGTTGGGGGCTAGGGAGTATCGAGTTGATCATTATACATGAAGAAATAACCAATTTCATCGTTTGGTTTATGTTTTACACGCGTTTTAAATTTTATTGCCGAAATCGCTTTTTCTCGCCGAGATAAGCACGTTTTCTGAAATGCCGCTCTCCCGTCACTCTGGTTAAAGTGTTATGAAAAAAAAGGCTGTTGGGGGCTAGGGAGTATCGAGTTGATCATTATACATGAAGAAATAACCAATTTCATCGTTTGGTTTATGTTTTACACGCGTTTTAAATTTTATTGCCGAAATCGCTTTTTCTCGCCGAGATAAGCACGTTTTCTGAAATGCCGCTCTCCCGTCACTCTGGTTAAAGTGTTATGAAAAAAAAGGCTGTTGGGGGCTAGGGAGTATCGAGTTGATCAATTATCATGAAGAAATAACCAATTTCATCGTTTGGTTTATGTTTTACACGCGTTTTAAATTTTATGCCGAAATCGCTTTTTCTCGCCGAGATAAGCACGTTTTCTGAAATGCCGCTCTCCCGTCACTCTGGTTAAAGTGTTATGAAAAAAAAGGCTGTTGGGGGCTAGGGAGTATCGAGGTGATCATTATAAATGAAGAAATAACCAATTTCATCGTTTGGTTTATGTTTTACACGCGTTTTAAATTTTATTGCCGAAATCGCTTTTTCTCGCCGAGATAAGCACGTTTTCTGAAATGCCGCTCTCCCGTCACTCTGGTTAAAATGTTATGAAAAAAAAGGCTGTTGGGGGCTAGGGAGTATCGAGTTGATCATTATACATGAAGAAATAACCAATTTCATCGTTTGGTTTATGTTTTACACGCGTTTTAAATTTTATTGCCGAAATCGCTTTTTCTCGCCGAGATAAGCACGTTTTCTGAAATGCCGCTCTCCCGTCACTCTGGTTAAAGTGTTATGAAAAAAAAGGCTGTTGGGGGCTAGGGAGTATTGAGTTGATCATTATACATGAAGAAATAACCAATTTCATCGTTTGGTTTATGTTTTACACGCGTTTTAAATTTTATTGCCGAAATCGCTTTTTCTCGCCGAGATAAGCACGTTTTCTGAAATGCCGCTCTCCCGTCACTCTGGTTAAAGTGTTATGAAAAAAAAGGCTGTTGGGGGCTAGGGAGTATCGAGTTGATCATTATACATGAAGAAATAACCAATTTCATTGTTTGGTTTATGTTTTACACGCGTTTTAAATTTTATTGCCGAAATCACTTTTTCTCGCCGAGATAAGCACGTTTTCTGAAATGCCGCTCTCCCGTCACTCTGGTTAAAGTGTTATGAAAAAAAAGGCTGATGGGGGCTAGGGAGTATCGAGTTGATCATTATACATGAAGAAATAACCAATTTCATCGTTTGGTTTATGTTTTACACGCGTTTTAAATTTTATTGCCGAAATCGCTTTTTCTCGCCGAGATAAGCACGTTTTCTGAAATGCCGCTCTCCCGTCACTCTGGTTAAAGTGTTATGAAAAAAAAGGCTGTTGGGGGCTAGGGAGTATCGAGTTGATCATTATACATGAAGAAATAACCAATTTCATCGTTTGGTTTATGTTTTACACGCGTTTTAAATTTTATTGCCGAAATCGCTTTTTCTCGCCGAGATAAGCACGTTTTCTGAAATGCCGCTCTCCCGTCACTCTGGTTAAAGTGTTATGAAAAAAAAGGCTGTTGGGGGCTAGGGAGTATCGAGTTGATCATTATACATGAAGAAATAACCAATTTCATCGTTTGGTTTATGTTTTACACGCGTTTTAAATTTTATTGCCGAAATCGCTTTTTCTCGCCGAGATAAGCACGTTTTCTGAAATGCCGCTCTCCCGTCACTCTGGTTAAAGTGTTATGAAAAAAAAGGCTGTTGGGGGCTAGGGAGTATCGAGTTGATCATTATACATGAAGAAATAACCAATTTCATCGTTTGGTTTATGTTTTACACGCGTTTTAAATTTTATTGCCGAAATCGCTTTTTCTCGCCGAGATAAGCACGTTTTCTGAAATGCCGCTCTCCCGTCACTCTGGTTAAAGTGTTATGAAAAAAAAGGCTGTTGGGGGCTAGGGAGTATCGAGTTGATCATTATACATGAAGAAATAACCAATTTCATCGTTTGGTTTATGTTTTACACGCGTTTTAAATTTTATTGCCGAAATCGCTTTTTCTCGCCGAGATAAGCACGTTTTCTGAAATGCCGCTCTCCCGTCACTCTGGTTAAAGTGTTATGAAAAAAAAGGCTGTTGGGGGCTAGGGAGTATCGAGTTGATCATTATACATGAAGAAATAACCAATTTCATCGTTTGGTTTATGTTTTACACGCGTTTTAAATTTTATTGCCGAAATCGCTTTTTCTCGCCGAGATAAGCACGTTTTCTGAAATGCCGCTCTCCCGTCACTCTGGTTAAAGTGTTATGAAAAAAAAGGCTGTTGGGGGCTAGGGAGTATCGAGTTGATCATTATACATGAAGAAATAACCAATTTCATCGTTTGGTTTATGTTTTACACGCGTTTTAAATTTTATTGCCGAAATCGCTTTTTCTCGCCGAGATAAGCACGTTTTCTGAAATGCCGCTCTCCCGTCACTCTGGTTAAAGTGTTATGAAAAAAAAGGCTGTTGGGGGCTAGGGAGTATCGAGTTGATCATTATACATGAAGAAATAACCAATTTCATCGTTTGGTTTATGTTTTACACGCGTTTTAAATTTTATTGCCGAAATCGCTTTTTCTCGCCGAGATAAGCACGTTTTCTGAAATGCCGCTCTCCCGTCACTCTGGTTAAAGTGTTATGAAAAAAAAGGCTGTTGGGGGCTAGGGAGTATCGAGTTGATCATTATACATGAAGAAATAACCAATTTCATCGTTTGGTTTATGTTTTACACGCGTTTTAAATTTTATTGCCGAAATCGCTTTTTCTCGCCGAGATAAGCACGTTTTCTGAAATGCCGCTCTCCCGTCACTCTGGTTAAAGTGTTATGAAAAAAAAGGCTGTTGGGGGCTAGGGAGTATCGAGTTGATCATTATACATGAAGAAATAACCAATTTCATCGTTTGGTTTATGTTTTACACGCGTTTTAAATTTTATTGCCGAAATCGCTTTTTCTCGCCGAGATAAGCACGTTTTCTGAAATGCCGCTCTCCCGTCACTCTGGTTAAAGTGTTATGAAAAAAAAGGCTGTTGGGGGCTAGGGAGTATCGAGTTGATCATTATACATGAAGAAATAACCAATTTCATCGTTTGGTTTATGTTTTACACGCGTTTTAAATTTTATTGCCGAAATCGCTTTTTCTCGCCGAGATAAGCACGTTTTCTGAAATGCCGCTCTCCCGTCACTCTGGTTAAAGTGTTATGAAAAAAAAGGCTGTTGGGGGCTAGGGAGTATCGAGTTGATCATTATACATGAAGAAATAACCAATTTCATCGTTTGGTTTATGTTTTACACGCGTTTTAAATTTTATTGCCGAAATCGCTTTTTCTCGCCGAGATAAGCACGTTTTCTGAAATGCCGCTCTCCCGTCACTCTGGTTAAAGTGTTATGAAAAAAAAGGCTGTTGGGGGCTAGGGAGTATCGAGTTGATCATTATACATGAAGAAATAACCAATTTCATCGTTTGGTTTATGTTTTACACGCGTTTTAAATTTTATTGCCGAAATCGCTTTTTCTCGCCGAGATAAGCACGTTTTCTGAAATGCCGCTCTCCCGTCACTCTGGTTAAAGTGTTATGAAAAAAAAGGCTGTTGGGGGCTAGGGAGTATCGAGTTGATCATTATACATGAAGAAATAACCAATTTCATCGTTTGGTTTATGTTTTACACGCGTTTTAAATTTTATTGCCGAAATCGCTTTTTCTCGCCGAGATAAGCACGTTTTCTGAAATGCCGCTCTCCCGTCACTCTGGTTAAAGTGTTATGAAAAAAAAGGCTGTTGGGGGCTAGGGAGTATCGAGTTGATCATTATACATGAAGAAATAACCAATTTCATCGTTTGGTTTATGTTTTACACGCGTTTTAAATTTTATTGCCGAAATCGCTTTTTCTCGCCGAGATAAGCACGTTTTCTGAAATGCCGCTCTCCCGTCACTCTGGTTAAAGTGTTATGAAAAAAAAGGCTGTTGGGGGCTAGGGAGTATCGAGTTGATCATTATACATGAAGAAATAACCAATTTCATCGTTTGGTTTATGTTTTACACGCGTTTTAAATTTTATTGCCGAAATCGCTTTTTCTCGCCGAGATAAGCACGTTTTCTGAAATGCCGCTCTCCCGTCACTCTGGTTAAAGTGTTATGAAAAAAAAGGCTGTTGGGGGCTAGGGAGTATCGAGTTGATCATTATACATGAAGAAATAACCAATTTCATCGTTTGGTTTATGTTTTACACGCGTTTTAAATTTTATTGCCGAAATCGCTTTTTCTCGCCGAGATAAGCACGTTTTCTGAAATGCCGCTCTCCCGTCACTCTGGTTAAAGTGTTATGAAAAAAAAGGCTGTTGGGGGCTAGGGAGTATCGAGTTGATCATTATACATGAAGAAATAACCAATTTCATCGTTTGGTTTATGTTTTACACGCGTTTTAAATTTTATTGCCGAAATCGCTTTTTCTCGCCGAGATAAGCACGTTTTCTGAAATGCCGCTCTCCCGTCACTCTGGTTAAAGTGTTATGAAAAAAAAGGCTGTTGGGGGCTAGGGAGTATCGAGTTGATCATTATACATGAAGAAATAACCAATTTCATCGTTTGGTTTATGTTTTACACGCGTTTTAAATTTTATTGCCGAAATCGCTTTTTCTCGCCGAGATAAGCACGTTTTCTGAAATGCCGCTCTCCCGTCACTCTGGTTAAAGTGTTATGAAAAAAAAGGCTGTTGGGGGCTAGGGAGTATCGAGTTGATCATTATACATGAAGAAATAACCAATTTCATCGTTTGGTTTATGTTTTACACGCGTTTTAAATTTTATTGCCGAAATCGCTTTTTCTCGCCGAGATAAGCACGTTTTCTGAAATGCCGCTCTCCCGTCACTCTGGTTAAAGTGTTATGAAAAAAAAGGCTGTTGGGGGCTAGGGAGTATCGAGTTGATCATTATACATGAAGAAATAACCAATTTCATCGTTTGGTTTATGTTTTACACGCGTTTTAAATTTTATTGCCGAAATCGCTTTTTCTCGCCGAGATAAGCACGTTTTCTGAAATGCCGCTCTCCCGTCACTCTGGTTAAAGTGTTATGAAAAAAAAGGCTGTTGGGGGCTAGGGAGTATCGAGTTGATCATTATACATGAAGAAATAACCAATTTCATCGTTTGGTTTATGTTTTACACGCGTTTTAAATTTTATTGCCGAAATCGCTTTTTCTCGCCGAGATAAGCACGTTTTCTGAAATGCCGCTCTCCCGTCACTCTGGTTAAAGTGTTATGAAAAAAAAGGCTGTTGGGGGCTAGGGAGTATCGAGTTGATCATTATACATGAAGAAATAACCAATTTCATCGTTTGGTTTATGTTTTACACGCGTTTTAAATTTTATTGCCGAAATCGCTTTTTCTCGCCGAGATAAGCACGTTTTCTGAAATGCCGCTCTCCCGTCACTCTGGTTAAAGTGTTATGAAAAAAAAGGCTGTTGGGGGCTAGGGAGTATCGAGTTGATCATTATACATGAAGAAATAACCAATTTCATCGTTTGGTTTATGTTTTACACGCGTTTTAAATTTTATTGCCGAAATCGCTTTTTCTCGCCGAGATAAGCACGTTTTCTGAAATGCCGCTCTCCCGTCACTCTGGTTAAAGTGTTATGAAAAAAAAGGCTGTTGGGGGCTAGGGAGTATCGAGTTGATCATTATACATGAAGAAATAACCAATTTCATCGTTTGGTTTATGTTTTACACGCGTTTTAAATTTTATTGCCGAAATCGCTTTTTCTCGCCGAGATAAGCACGTTTTCTGAAATGCCGCTCTCCCGTCACTCTGGTTAAAGTGTTATGAAAAAAAAGGCTGTTGGGGGCTAGGGAGTATCGAGTTGATCATTATACATGAAGAAATAACCAATTTCATCGTTTGGTTTATGTTTTACACGCGTTTTAAATTTTATTGCCGAAATCGCTTTTTCTCGCCGAGATAAGCACGTTTTCTGAAATGCCGCTCTCCCGTCACTCTGGTTAAAGTGTTATGAAAAAAAAGGCTGTTGGGGGCTAGGGAGTATCGAGTTGATCATTATACATGAAGAAATAACCAATTTCATCGTTTGGTTTATGTTTTACACGCGTTTTAAATTTTATTGCCGAAATCGCTTTTTCTCGCCGAGATAAGCACGTTTTCTGAAATGCCGCTCTCCCGTCACTCTGGTTAAAGTGTTATGAAAAAAAAGGCTGTTGGGGGCTAGGGAGTATCGAGTTGATCATTATACATGAAGAAATAACCAATTTCATCGTTTGGTTTATGTTTTACACGCGTTTTAAATTTTATTGCCGAAATCGCTTTTTCTCGCCGAGATAAGCACGTTTTCTGAAATGCCGCTCTCCCGTCACTCTGGTTAAAGTGTTATGAAAAAAAAGGCTGTTGGGGGCTAGGGAGTATCGAGTTGATCATTATACATGAAGAAATAACCAATTTCATCGTTTGGTTTATGTTTTACACGCGTTTTAAATTTTATTGCCGAAATCGCTTTTTCTCGCCGAGATAAGCACGTTTTCTGAAATGCCGCTCTCCCGTCACTCTGGTTAAAGTGTTATGAAAAAAAAGGCTGTTGGGGGCTAGGGAGTATCGAGTTGATCATTATACATGAAGAAATAACCAATTTCATCGTTTGGTTTATGTTTTACACGCGTTTTAAATTTTATTGCCGAAATCGCTTTTTCTCGCCGAGATAAGCACGTTTTCTGAAATGCCGCTCTCCCGTCACTCTGGTTAAAGTGTTATGAAAAAAAAGGCTGTTGGGGGCTAGGGAGTATCGAGTTGATCATTATACATGAAGAAATAACCAATTTCATCGTTTGGTTTATGTTTTACACGCGTTTTAAATTTTATTGCCGAAATCGCTTTTTCTCGCCGAGATAAGCACGTTTTCTGAAATGCCGCTCTCCCGTCACTCTGGTTAAAGTGTTATGAAAAAAAAGGCTGTTGGGGGCTAGGGAGTATCGAGTTGATCATTATACATGAAGAAATAACCAATTTCATCGTTTGGTTTATGTTTTACACGCGTTTTAAATTTTATTGCCGAAATCGCTTTTTCTCGCCGAGATAAGCACGTTTTCTGAAATGCCGCTCTCCCGTCACTCTGGTTAAAGTGTTATGAAAAAAAAGGCTGTTGGGGGCTAGGGAGTATCGAGTTGATCATTATACATGAAGAAATAACCAATTTCATCGTTTGGTTTATGTTTTACACGCGTTTTAAATTTTATTGCCGAAATCGCTTTTTCTCGCCGAGATAAGCACGTTTTCTGAAATGCCGCTCTCCCGTCACTCTGGTTAAAGTGTTATGAAAAAAAAGGCTGTTGGGGGCTAGGGAGTATCGAGTTGATCATTATACATGAAGAAATAACCAATTTCATCGTTTGGTTTATGTTTTACACGCGTTTTAAATTTTATTGCCGAAATCGCTTTTTCTCGCCGAGATAAGCACGTTTTCTGAAATGCCGCTCTCCCGTCACTCTGGTTAAAGTGTTATGAAAAAAAAGGCTGTTGGGGGCTAGGGAGTATCGAGTTGATCATTATACATGAAGAAATAACCAATTTCATCGTTTGGTTTATGTTTTACACGCGTTTTAAATTTTATTGCCGAAATCGCTTTTTCTCGCCGAGATAAGCACGTTTTCTGAAATGCCGCTCTCCCGTCACTCTGGTTAAAGTGTTATGAAAAAAAAGGCTGTTGGGGGCTAGGGAGTATCGAGTTGATCATTATACATGAAGAAATAACCAATTTCATCGTTTGGTTTATGTTTTACACGCGTTTTAAATTTTATTGCCGAAATCGCTTTTTCTCGCCGAGATAAGCACGTTTTCTGAAATGCCGCTCTCCCGTCACTCTGGTTAAAGTGTTATGAAAAAAAAGGCTGTTGGGGGCTAGGGAGTATCGAGTTGATCATTATACATGAAGAAATAACCAATTTCATCGTTTGGTTTATGTTTTACACGCGTTTTAAATTTTATTGCCGAAATCGCTTTTTCTCGCCGAGATAAGCACGTTTTCTGAAATGCCGCTCTCCCGTCACTCTGGTTAAAGTGTTATGAAAAAAAAGGCTGTTGGGGGCTAGGGAGTATCGAGTTGATCATTATACATGAAGAAATAACCAATTTCATCGTTTGGTTTATGTTTTACACGCGTTTTAAATTTTATTGCCGAAATCGCTTTTTCTCGCCGAGATAAGCACGTTTTCTGAAATGCCGCTCTCCCGTCACTCTGGTTAAAGTGTTATGAAAAAAAAGGCTGTTGGGGGCTAGGGAGTATCGAGTTGATCATTATACATGAAGAAATAACCAATTTCATCGTTTGGTTTATGTTTTACACGCGTTTTAAATTTTATTGCCGAAATCGCTTTTTCTCGCCGAGATAAGCACGTTTTCTGAAATGCCGCTCTCCCGTCACTCTGGTTAAAGTGTTATGAAAAAAAAGGCTGTTGGGGGCTAGGGAGTATCGAGTTGATCATTATACATGAAGAAATAACCAATTTCATCGTTTGGTTTATGTTTTACACGCGTTTTAAATTTTATTGCCGAAATCGCTTTTTCTCGCCGAGATAAGCACGTTTTCTGAAATGCCGCTCTCCCGTCACTCTGGTTAAAGTGTTATGAAAAAAAAGGCTGTTGGGGGCTAGGGAGTATCGAGTTGATCATTATACATGAAGAAATAACCAATTTCATCGTTTGGTTTATGTTTTACACGCGTTTTAAATTTTATTGCCGAAATCGCTTTTTCTCGCCGAGATAAGCACGTTTTCTGAAATGCCGCTCTCCCGTCACTCTGGTTAAAGTGTTATGAAAAAAAAGGCTGTTGGGGGCTAGGGAGTATCGAGTTGATCATTATACATGAAGAAATAACCAATTTCATCGTTTGGTTTATGTTTTACACGCGTTTTAAATTTTATTGCCGAAATCGCTTTTTCTCGCCGAGATAAGCACGTTTTCTGAAATGCCGCTCTCCCGTCACTCTGGTTAAAGTGTTATGAAAAAAAAGGCTGTTGGGGGCTAGGGAGTATCGAGTTGATCATTATACATGAAGAAATAACCAATTTCATCGTTTGGTTTATGTTTTACACGCGTTTTAAATTTTATTGCCGAAATCGCTTTTTCTCGCCGAGATAAGCACGTTTTCTGAAATGCCGCTCTCCCGTCACTCTGGTTAAAGTGTTATGAAAAAAAAGGCTGTTGGGGGCTAGGGAGTATCGAGTTGATCATTATACATGAAGAAATAACCAATTTCATCGTTTGGTTTATGTTTTACACGCGTTTTAAATTTTATTGCCGAAATCGCTTTTT
>NW_028232447.1:22500-35034 GCF_054491065.1 Syngnathus leptorhynchus | reverse complement strand
TTTTTCGAAAGTCGACACTTAGCCGTTTTTTCAGAGATGTGACACTTAGCCGTTTTTTCGAAAGTTGACACTTAGCCGTTTTTTCGAAAGTCGACACTTAGCCGTTTTTTCAGAGATGTGACACTTAGCCGTTTTTTCGAAAGTTGACAGCCGTTTTTTCGAAAGTCGACACTTAGCCGTTTTTTCAGAGATGTGACACTTTGCCGTTTTTTCGAAAGTTGACACTTAGCCGTTTTTTCGAAAGTTGACACTTAGTCGTTTTTTCAGAGATGTGACACTTTGCCACTTTTTCGCCACAATTGGCTGTGAGCTCCAGGAGGAGACCGTTATTTTTCGTCATTCTAGGCCGGCTGCGGAACCGGCGCTGGGCGGACGCCAAAGCTCGGCAGGGCCGTGGGCACTTAGAAACTTTTTGCCAAGTTGGCTGTGAGCTCCAGGAGGAGACCGTTATTTTTCGTCATTCTAGGCCGGCTGCAGAACCGGCGCGGCTCGGATGCACGAGCCCGCAGAGCCGTGGGCACTTTGCCACTTTTCGCCACAATTGGCTGTGAGCTCCAGGAGGAGACCGTTATTTTTCGTCATTCGAGGCCGACTGCGGAACCGGCGCTGGGCGGACGCCAAAGCTCGGCAGGGCCGTGGGCACTTAGAAACTTTTTGCCAAGTTGGCTGTGAGCTCCAGGAGGAGACCGTTATTTTTCGTCATTCTAGGCCGGCTGCAGAACCGGCGCGGCTCGGATGCACGAGCCCGCAGAGCCGTGGGCACTTTGCCACTTTTTCGCCACAATTGGCTGTGAGCTCCAGGAGGAGACCGTTATTTTTCGTCATTCTAGGCCGGTTGCAGAACCGGCGCGGCTCGGATGCACGAGCTCGCAGAGCCGTGGGCACTTAGAAAATTTTCAGAGAGGCGACACTTTGCCATTTTTTCAGAGAGGTGACACTTAGTCGTTTTTTCGAAAGTTGACACTTAGCCGTTTTTTCGAAAGTTGACACTTAGCCGTTTTTTCGAAAGTTGACACTTAGTCGTTTTTTCGCCACAGTGCCCACCTCCAGCGCGTGCCACGGCGCTTTCCAGGTCTTCTATCCGACCTTGTGCTGTCGAGGACGGCGTGTCCGACGCCGTGGGGAGACCAGCACCATCTCCTCCATACTCGTAAAGGAGGTGCTTTGGAAAACGGGGGGAAAGTCGATGAGTACACTGACTACTGGGACCATTTCATTGTACTCTGGCGCACCTGAAGACCAAAAAAGGTACTGCATCTTAGCCCGGGTACCTCACCCCCTGGTACCTCGAGGAGAACTTAGAAAAATTTCGACAAATTTTTGGTGAGCTCCAGGGAGAGAGGCTGATTTTTCGCTTTTTGAGGCCGACCGCCGAACCGGCGCGGGGCGGACTCACAAGCCCCGCAGAGCCGTGGGCACTTAGTCGTTTTTTCAGAGAGGCGACACTTAGTCGTTTTTTCGAAAGTTGACACTTAGCCGTTTTTTCGAAAGTTGACACTTAGCCGTTTTTTCGAAAGTCGACACTTAGCCGTTTTTTCGAAAGTTGACACTTAGTCGTTTTTTCGAAAGTTGACACTTAGTCGTTTTTTCGCCACAATTGGCTCTGAGCTCCAGGGGGAGAGCCTGGTTTTGCCTTATTTCAGGCCGGCTGGGGAACCGGCGCGCAGCAGACACCTTCGCGCGCAAGTGCCGTGGGCACTTAGAAAATATTCGCCAAGTTGGCTCTGAGCTCCAGGCGGAGAGGCTGGTTTTGCCTTATTTCAGGCCGGCTGGGGAACCGGCGCGGGTCGGATGCACGAGCCCGCAGAGCCGTGGGCACTTAGTCGTTTTTTCAGAGAGGCGACACTTAGTCGTTTTTTCAGAGAGGCGACACTTAGCCGTTTTTTCGAAAGGCGACACTTAGCCGTTTTTTCGAAAGTTGACACTTAGCCGTTTTTTCGAAAGTCGACACTTAGCCGTTTTTTCGAAAGTTGACACTTAGCCGTTTTTTCGAAAGTTGACACTTAGTCGTTTTTTCGCCACAATTGGCTCTGAGCTCCAGGGGGAGAGGCTGGTTTTGCCTTATTTCAGGCCGGCTGGGGAACCGGCGCGGGTCGGATGCACGAGCCCGCAGAGCCGTGGGCACTTTGCCGTTTTTTCAGAGAGGCGACACTTAGTCGTTTTTTCAGAGAGGCGACACTTAGTCGTTTTTTCAGAGAGGCGACACTTAGCCGTTTTTTCAGAGAGGCGACACTTAGCCGTTTTTTCAGAGAGGCGACACTTAGCCGTTTTTTCAGAGAGGCGACACTTAGCCGTTTTTTCGAAAGTTGACACTTAGTCGTTTTTTCGAAAGTTGACACTTAGTCGTTTTTTCGCCGATTTTGCTGGGACCTCCAGGCGAGGACCGGCGTTTTTCGTCTTCCGGGTTCGACCCGGGAACCAGCGCCGAGCGGACACATTCGCTCGCAAGTGCCGTTGGCACTTAGAAAATTTTTCGTTTGTCATGAGCTCCGGGCGAGGACCGGCGTTTTTCGTCTTCCGGGTTCGACCCGGGAACCAGCGCCGAGCGGACACATTCGCTCGCAAGTGCCGTTGGCACTTAGAAAATTTTTCGTTTGTCATGAGCTCCGGGCGGAGACCGGCATTTTTCGTCATTCGAGGCCGACGGGGGAACCAGCCGGAGCGGACACGTTTGCTCGGAAGAGCCGTTGGCACTTAGAAAAAATTCCGTGTCTCGTGAGCTCCAGGGGGGACAGGCTGGTTTTATTCATCCGTAGCCGACATGGGAACCAGCGCGGAGCGGATTGGTGTTGCGCTGGCATATACCTCATCTCTCTCAGGAGTCCCCCCCTTATACGTGCCGATTGTGTTTTGGAAAACGGGGGGTAACTGGATGAGTACACTGACTAGGGGGACCAGTACACTAGCGAGTGGGACCAGTACACTGACTAGTGGGACCAACACACTATGAGCGCCTGGTACCTAAAATGGAAGTATAGAGGCCGACTTTCGGGCAAGATCACGCCGGGTTAGGCTTCCAGGACCTCGGCTAAGCAATTTTAACGGGTCGCCCGGTTCTTTTTTGATCCAGCCCGGTTCTTTTTTTTATCCAGCCTGGTTCTTTTTACACTTCCAGCTGGAGCTCGGGAGCGGCTTTTTGCACAAGATCACGCCGGGTTAGGCTTCCAGGACCTCGGCTAAGCAATTTTAACGGGTCGCCCGGTTCTTTTTTGATCCAGCCCGGTTCTTTTTTTTATCCAGCCTGGTTCTTTTTACACTTCCAGCTGGAGCTCGGGAGCGGCTTTTTGCACAAGATCACGCCGTGTTAGGCTTCCAGGACCTCGGCTAAGCAATTTTAACGGGTCGCCCGGTTCTTTTTTGATCCAGCCCGGTTCTTTTTTTTATCCAGCCTGGTTCTTTTTACACTTCCAGCTGGAGCTCGGGAGCGGCTTTTTGCACAAGATCACGCCGTGTTAGGCTTCCAGGACCTCGGCTAAGCAATTTTAACGGGTCGCCCGGTTCTTTTTTGATCCAGCCCGGTTCTTTTTTTATCCAGCCCGGTTCTTTTTACACTTCCAGCTGGAGCTCGGGAGCGGCTTTTTGCACAAGATCACGCCGTGTTAGGCTTCCAGGACCTCGGCTAAGCAATTTTAACGGGTCGCCCGGTTCTTTTTTGATCCAGCCCGGTTCTTTTTTTTATCCAGCCTGGTTCTTTTTACACTTCCAGCTGGAGCTCGGGAGCGGCTTTTTGCACAAGATCACGCCGGGTTAGGCTTCCAGGACCTCGGCTAAGCAATTTTAACGGGTCGCCCGGTTCTTTTTTTATCCAGCCCGGTTCTTTTTTTTATCCAGCCTGGTTCTTTTTACACTTCCAGCTGGAGCTCGGGAGCGGCTTTTTGCACAAGATCACGCCGTGTTAGGCTTCCAGGACCTCGGCTAAGCAATTTTAACGGGTCGCCCGGTTCTTTTTTGATCCAGCCCGGTTCTTTTTTTTATCCAGCCTGGTTCTTTTTACACTTCCAGCTGGAGCTCGGGAGCGGCTTTTTGCACAAGATCACGCCGGGTTAGGCTTCCAGGACCTCGGCTAAGCAATTTTAACGGGTCGCCCGGTTCTTTTTTGATCCAGCCCAGTTCTTTTTTTTATCCAGCCCGGTTCTTTTTACACTTCCAGCTGGAGCTCGGGAGCGGCTTTTTGCACAAGATCACGCCGGGTTAGGCTTCCAGGACCTCGGCTAAGCAATTTTAACGGGTCGCCCGGTTCTTTTTTGAACCAGCCCGGTTCTTTTTCCACTTCCAGCTGGAGCTCAGCAGCGGCTTTTTGCACAAGATCACGCCGGGTTAGGCTTCCAGGACCTCGGCTAAGCAATTTTACCGGCCCGCCCGGTTCTTTTTTTTATCCAGCCCGGTTCTTTTTACACTTCCAGCTGGAGCTCGGGAGCGGCTTTTTGCACAAGATCACGCCGGGTTAGGCTTCCAGGACCTCGGCTAAGCAATTTTAACGGGTCGCCCGGTTCTTTTTTGATCCAGCCCGGTTCTTTTTACACTTCCAGCTGGAGCTCAGCAGCGGCTTTTTGCACAAGATCACGCCGGGTTAGGCTTCCAGGACCTCGGCTAAGCAATTTTACCGGGTCGCCCGGTTCTTTTTTTGAACCAGCCCGGTTCTTTTTACACTTCCAGCTGGAGCTCAGCAGCGGCTATTTGCACAAGATCACGCCGGGTTAGGCTTCCAGGACCTCGGTTAAGCACTTCTAACGGGCCCTGGTCCACCCCTGCCAGCGCAATTCAAAACTTGGCATTAATTTCGACCTAAGAGACGAAGTCTGATTTTTTTCTACCACTTGGGCGGCCTTTTTGCACCCAGAACACCCGCACCGGCACCATAAATTCGAAGGGTGCCGAGTGCGTCGGCGCAGATTCTGCGACGGAGTGACACTTCCCTCTTGTGGACATTCGGCGGTAGGTGAAATGCGCACTCGGTCTTCTCTTTTCTTTTCCTTCCAGTGAAACTTTGGCAACATTCTGCGAGCTGCTGGCTTCCAGAACCTCGGTCAAGCAGGTGGAGGATTTTTTTCCACTTCCAGCTGGAGGTGAGGAGGGACTTTTTGGGCAAGATCACGCCGACTTAGCAAGCAAGGTGGAAGTGCCAGCATGCTCCGTGGCTGGAAGTGTGGATGTGCCAGCACCCTCCGTGGCTGGAGCTATGGAAGTGTGGAGCACCAGCACCCTCCGTGCCTATGGAAGTGTGGAGCTCCAGCACCCTCCGTGCCTATGGAAGTGTGGAGCTCCACCACCCTCCGTGCCTATGGAAGTGTGGAGCTCCCGCACCCTCCGTGCCTATGGAAGTGTGGAGCTCCAGCACCCTCCGTGCCTATGGAAGTGTGGAGCTCCAGCACCCTCCGTGCCTATGGAAGTGTGGAGCTCCAGCACCCTCCCTGCCTATGGAAGTGTGGAGCTCCAGCACCCTCCCTGCCTATGGAAGTGTGGAGCTCCAGCACCCTCCCTGCCTATGGAAGTGTGGAGCTCCAGCACCCTCCCTGCCTATGGAAGTGTGGAGCTCCAGCACCCTCCCTGCCTATGGAAGTGTGGAGCTCCAGCACCCTCCCTGCCTATGGAAGTGTGGAGCTCCAGCACCCTCCCTGCCTATGGAAGTGTGGAGCTCCAGCACCCTCCCTGCCTATGGAAGTGTGGAGCTCCAGCACCCTCCGTGCCTATGGAAGTGTGGAGCTCCAGCACCCTCCGTGCCTATGGAAGTGTGGAGCTCCAGCACCCTCCCTGCCTATGGAAGTGTGGAGCTCCAGCACCCTCCCTGCCTATGGAAGTGTGGAGCTCCAGCACCCTCCGTGCCTATGGAAGTGTGGGGCTCCAGCACCCTCCGTGCCTATGGAAGTGTGGAGCTCCAGCACCCTCCCTGCCTATGGAAGTGTGGAGCTCCAGCACCCTCCGTGCCTATGGAAGTGTGGAGCTCCAGCACCCTCCGTGCCTGGAGCTATGGAGCTATGGAGCTATGGAAGTATGGAGCTATGGAGCTATGGAAGTATGGAGCTATGGAGCTCTGGAGCTATGGAACTATGGAAGTATGGAGCTATGGAGCTATGGAGGTATGGAGCTATGGAGCTCTGGAGCTCTGGAGCTATGGAGCTATGGAAGTATGGAGCTATGGAGCTCTGGAGCTCTGGAGCTATGGAGCTATGGAAGTATGGAGCTATGGAGCTCTGGAGCTATGGAGCTATGGAGCTATGGAAGTATGGAGCTATTGAGCTATGGAGCTATGGAGCTATGGAAGTATGGAAGTATGGAGCTATGGAGCTATGGAGCTATGGAGCTATGGAGCTATGGAGCCACAAGCCAGCACCCTCCGTGGCTCAACCAGGCCGGCCCAGAGTTCCAGCCGCTCGGCTTCACTCTCTCACAAGCCCCGCCTGGAGCTCCCCAGCCCGCCCCTGGTACCTCAACTACCGAGGCCAGCCGCTAAACCACGCCGGCCCAGAGTTCCTGCCGCTCGGCTTCACTCTCTCACAAGCCCCGCCTGGAGCTCCCCAGCCCACCCCTGGTACCTCAACTACCGAGGCCAGCCGCTCGACCAGGCCGGCCCAGAGTTCCAGCCGCTCGGATAAGCTCTGTCACTCTCCCGCTAAGCAGCCACCGGTAACGGGGAAATGTCGCCGCCTTGTGGACACGCCCTTGTAAATGAATGGGCTTTCGCACTTAGTGCAATTTTCGCCAACTCTCTGACTGGAGCTATGGAAGTATGGAGCTCTGGAGCTCTGGAGCTATGGAGCTATGGAGCTATGGAGCTATGGAGCTCTGGGGCTATGGAAGTATGGAGCTATGGAGCTATGGAGCTATGGAGCTATGGAGCTATGGAAGTATGGAGCTATGGAGCTATGGATGTATGGAGCTATGGAGCCACCAGCCAGCCAGGCTGGAGCTATGGAAGTATGTAGCCATGGAGCTCTGGAGCTATGGAAGTATGGAGCTATGGAGCTCTGGAGCTATGGAGCTAAGGAAGTATGGAGCTATGGAGCTCTGGAGCTATGGAAGTATGGAGCTATGGAGCTCTGGGGCTATGGAAGTATGGAGCTATGGAGCTATGGAAGTATGGAAGTATGGAGCTATGGAGCTATGGAAGTATGGAGCTATGGAGCTATGGAAGTATGGAGCTATGGAGCTATGGAAGTCTGGAGCTATGGAAGTATGGAGCTATGGAGCTATGGAAGTATGGAGCTCTGGAGCTATGGAGCTATGGAGCCACAAGCCAGCACCCTCCGTGGCTCAACCACGCCGGCCCAGAGTTCCAGCCGCTCGGCTTCACTCTCTCACAAGCCCCGCCTGGAGCTCCCCGGCCCACCCCTGGTACCTCAACTACCGAGGCCAGCCGCTCGACCACGCCGGCGCAGAGTTCCAGCCGCTCGGATAAGCTCTGTCACTCTCCCGCTAAGCAGCCACCGGTAACGGGGAAATGTCGCCGCCTTGTGGACACACCCTTGTAAATGAATGGGCTTTCGCACTTAGTGCAATTTTCGCCAACTCTCTGACTGGAGCTATGGAAGTATGGAGCTCTGGAGCTCTGGAGCTATGGAAGTATGGAGCTATGGAAGTATGGAGCTATGGAGCTATGGATCTATGGAAGTATGGAGTTATGGAGCTCTGGAGCTATGGAGCTATGGAGCTATGGAGCTATGGAGCTATGGAGCTATGGAAGTCTGGAGCTATGGAAGTATGGAGCTATGGAAGTATGGAGCTATGGAGCTATGGAGCTATGGAGCTATGGAGCCACCAGCCAGCACCCTCCGTGGCTCAACCACGCCGGCCCAGAGTTCCAGCCGCTCGGCTTCACTCTCTCACAAGCCCCGCCTGGAGCTCCCCAGCCCGCCCCTGGTACCTCAACTACCGAGGCCAGCCGCTCGACCAGGCCGGCCCAGAGTTCCAGCCGCTCGGCTTCACTCTCTCACAAGACCCGCCTGGAGCTCCCCGGCCTACCCCTGGTACCTCAACTACCGAGGCCAGCCGTTCGACCACGCCGGCGCAGAGTTCCAGCCGCTCGGATAAGCTCTGTCACTCTCCTGCCGCGCAGCCACCGGTAACGGGGAAATGTCGCCGCCTTGTGGACACGCCCTTGTAAATGAATGGGCTTTCGCACTTAGTGCAATTTTCGCCAACTCTCTGACTGGAGCTATGGAAGTATGGAGCTATGGAGCCACCAGCCACCCAGGCTGGAGCTATGGAGCTCTGGAGGTATGGAGCTCTGGTGCTATGGAAGTATGGATCTCTGGTGCTATGGAAGTATGGAGCTATGGAGCTATGGAAGTATGGAGCTATGGAGCTCTGGAAGTATGGAGCCCTGGAGCTCTGGAAGTATGGAGCTATGGTGCTATGGAGCTATGGAGCTCTGGTGCTATGGAGCTATGGAGCTCTGGTGCTATGGAGCTATGGAGCTATGGAGCTATGGAGCTATGGAACTCTGGTGCTATGGAGCTATGGAGCTCTGGAGGTATGGAGCTCTGGAGGTATGGAGCTATGGAGCCCTGGAGCTATGGAGCTATGGAGCTATGGAGCTATGGAGCTCTGGAGCTATGGAGCTATGGAAGTATGGAGCTATGGAGCTATGGAGCTATGGAAGTATGGAGCTATGGAGCTCTGGAGCTATGGAGCTATGGAGCTATGGAGGTATGGAGCTACGGAGCTATGGAAGTATGGAGCTATGGAAGTACGGAGCTCTGGAGCTCTGGAGCTATGGAGCTCTGGAGCTCTGGAGCTCTGGAGCTCTGGAGCTATGGAGCTATGGAAGTATGGAAGTATGGAGCTATGGAGCTATGGAAGTATGGAGCTATGGAGCCACCAGCCAGCACCCTCCGTGGCTCATCCACGCCGGCCCAGAGTTCCAGCCGCTCGGCTTCACTCTCTCACAAGACCCGCCTGGAGCTCCCCGGCCCACCCCTGGTACCTCAACTACCGAGGCCTCACGCTCGACCACGCCGGCGCAGAGTTCCAGCCGCTCGGATGAGCTCTGTCACTCTCCCGCCGCGCAGCCACCGGTAACGGGGAAATGTCGCCGCCTTGTGGACACGCCGTTGTAAATGAATGGGCTTTCGCACTTAGTGCAATTTTCGCCAACTCTCTGACTGGAGCTATGGAAGTATGGAGCTATGGAGCCACCAGCCACCCAGGCTGGAGCTATGGAGCTCTGGAGGTATGGAGCTCTGGTGCTATGGAAGTATGGAGCTCTGGTGCTATGGAAGTATGGAGCTATGGAGCTATGGTAGTATGGAGCTATGGAGCTCTGGAAGTATGGAGCTATGGAGCTCTGGAGGTATGGAGCTATGGAGCCCTGGAGCTATGGAGCCCTGGAGCTATGGAAGTATGGAGCTCTGGTGCTATGGAGCTCTGGTGCTATGGAGCTATGGAGCTCTGGTGCTATGGAGCTATGGAGCTCTGGTGCTATGGAGCTATGGAGCTATGGAGCTCTGGTGCTATGGAGCTATGGAGCTCTGGTGCTATGGAGCTATGGAGCTCTGGTGCTATGGAGCTCTGGAGGTATGGAGCTCTGGAGGTATGGAGCTCTGGTGCTATGGAAGTATGGAGCTCTGGTGCTATGGAAATATGGAGCTCTGGAGGTATGGAGGTATGGAGCTATGGAGCTCTGCAGCTATGGAAGTATGGAGCTCTGGAGGTATGGAGCCACCAGCCAGCACCCTCCGTGGCTTGATCAATGGAAGTGTTTAGGTACCAGGCGGCCAAAGTGCCGAGGCCTCACGCTCGACCACGCCGGCGCAGAGTTCCAGCCGCTCGGATGAGCTCTGTCACTCTCCCGCCGCGCAGCCACCGGTAACGGGGAAATGTCGCCGCCTTGTGGACACGCCGTTGTAAATGAATGGGCTTTCGCACTTAGTGCAATTTTCGCCAACTCTCTGACTGGAGCTATGGAAGTATGGAGCTATGGAGCCACCAGCCACCCAGGCTGGAGCTATGGAGCTCTGGAGGTATGGAGCTCTGGTGCTATGGAAGTATGGAGCTCTGGTGCTATGGAAGTATGGAGCTATGGAGCTATGGAAGTATGGAGCTATGGAGCTCTGGAAGTATGGAGCTATGGAGCTCTGGAGGTATGGAGCTATGGAGCCCTGGAGCTATGGAGCCCTGGAGCTATGGAGCTATGGAGCTCTGGTGCTATGGAGCTATGGAGCTCTGGTGCTATGGAGCTATGGAGCTCTGGAGGTATGGAGCTATGGAGCTCTGGAGCCACCAGCCAGCACCCTCCGTGGCTGGATCAATGGAAGTGTTTTAGGTACCAGGCAGCCAAAGGGCCGAGGCCTCACGCTCGGCCACGCCGGCGCAGAGATCCAGCCGCTCGGATGAGCTCTGCCACTCTCCCGCCGCGCAGCCACCGGTAACGGGGAAATGTCGCCGCCTTGTGGACACGCCGTTGTAAATGAATGGGCTTTCGCACTTAGTGCAATTTTCGCCAACTCTCTGACTGGAGCTATGGAAGTATGGAGCTATGGAGCCACCAGCCACCCAGGCTGGAGCTATGGAGCTCTGGAGGTATGGAGCTCTGGTGCTATGGAAGTATGGAGCTCTGGTGCCATGGAAGTATGGAGCTATGGAGCTATGGAAGTATGGAGCTATGGAGCTATGGAGCTCTGGAAGTATGGAGCTATGGAGCTCTGGAGGTATGGAGCTATGGAGCCCTGGAGCCCTGGAGCTATGGAGCCCTGGAGCTATGGAGCTATGGAGCCCTGGAGCTATGGAGCTATGGAGCTCTGGTGCTATGGAGCTATGGAGGTATGGAGCCACCAGCCAGCACCCTCCGTGGCTGGATCAATGGAAGTGTTTTAGGTACCAGGCAGCCAAAGGGCCGAGGCCTCACGCTCGACCACGCCGGCGTAGAGTTCCAGCCGCTCGGATAAGCTCTGTCACTCACCCGCCGCGCAGCCACCGGTAACGGGGAAATGTCGCCGCCTTGTGGACACGCCGTTGTAAATGAATGGGCTTTCGCACTTAGTGCAATTTTTGCCAACTCTCTGACTTAGAGCTATGGAAGTATGGAGCTATGGAGCCACCAGCCACCCAGGCTGGAGCTATGGAGCTCTGGAGGTATGGAGCTCTGGTGCTATGGAAGTATGGAGCTCTGGTGCTATGGAAGTATGGAGCTATGGAGCTATGGAAGTATGGAGCTATGGAGCTCTGGAAGTATGGAGCTATGGCGCTCTGGAGGTATGGAGCTATGGAGCCCTGGAGCTATGGAGCCCTGGAGCTATGGAGCTATGGAGCTCTGGTGCTATGGAGCTATGGAGCTCTGGTGCTATGGAGCTATGGAGCTCTGGTGCTATGGAGCTATGGAGCTCTGGTGCTATGGAGCGCCCTGGTGCTATGGAGCTATGGAGCTCTGGTGCTATGGAGCTATGGAGCTCTGGTGCTATGGAGCTATGGAGCTCTGGTGCTATGGAGCTATGGAGCTCTGGTGCTATGGAGCTATGGAGCTCTGGTGCTATGGAGCTATGGAGCTCTGGTGCTATGGAGCTCTGGAGCTCTGGAGGTATGGAGCCACCAGCCAGCACCCTCCGTGGCTGGATCAATGGAAGTGTTTTAGGTACCAGGCAGCCAAAGGGCCGAGGCCTCACGCTCGACCACGCCGGCGCAGAGTTCCAGCCGCTCGGATAAGCTCTGTCACTCACCCGCCGCGCAGCCACCGGTAACGGGGAAATGTCGCCGCCTGGCGGACACGCCGTTGTAAATGAATGGGCTTTCGCACTTAGTGCAATTTTAGCCAACTCCGTGGCTGCAAGTATGGAAGTATGGAGCTATGGAGCCACCAGCCAGCACCCTCCGCGGCTGGAGCTATGGAGCTCCGGGGCTATGGAGCTCCGGGGCTATGGAGCTCCGGGGCTATGGAGCTATGGAGCTATGGAGCTCCGGGGCTATGGAGCTATGGAGCTCCGGGGCTATGGAGCTATGGAGCTCCGGGGCTATGGAGCTCCGGGGCTATGGAGCTCCGGGGCTATGGAGCTATGGAGCTATGGAGCTCCGGGGCTATGGAGCTATGGAGCTCCGGGGCTATGGAGCTATGGAGCTCCGGGGCTATGGAGCTCCGGGGCTATGGAGCTATGGAGCTCCGGGGCTATGGAGCTATGGAGCTCCGGGGCTATGGAGCTCTGGAGCTCTGGAAGTATGGATGATCCAGCACCCTCCGTGGCTGACCGCTGGTGCTCGGGGCCGGTGAACTCGGCACCCGCCTCCGGCGGGTGCCTCGGTGACCGCCGTCGCTTGGGGCCAGTGAACTCGGCACCCGCCTTCGGCGGGTGCCTCGGTGACCGGTTGTCGCTTGGGGCCAGTGAACTCGGCACCCGCCTTCGGCGGGTGCCTCGGTGACCGGTTGTCGCTTGGGGCCGGTGAACTCGGCACCCGCCTTCGGCGGGTGCCTCGGTGACCGGTTGTCGCTTGGGGCCGGTGAACTCGGCACCCGCCTTCGGCGGGTGCCTCGGTGACCGGTTGTCGCTTGGGGCCGGTGAACTCGGCACCCGCCTTCGGCGGGTGCCTCGGTGGCGGTCGGGGTTGGTG
>NW_028232447.1:0-12500 GCF_054491065.1 Syngnathus leptorhynchus | reverse complement strand
CGCCGCAGTACGGTCGCGCCGGGGCCTGCGGGCGGCGGCGCGGGGAGCGCACGCTCACGCGGCGGCCGGGGCGCTAGAGTGCGACCCGCAGTGGGTAGGAACCGTCCACCCGACGTCGGACGAGCCGAGGCCGATGGAGGCCCTACCAAGGCGGGTCATGAGTGCCAGTCGGTCAGTTGGGTGAGGGGGTACTCGGAGGCCCGCCGGGAGCAGACGGGCGACCGGGGATGGGGGGCGTACGCGGGCGGGCGCCGGGAGAAGACGGCCCGTCCGGGGTCGAATCTCGGCCTGTGTTTTCGGAGCCGGCCGGGCATCACGCTCCCTCCTTGGATGGACAACATTCGTAGTTGACACTTTGTGTCATTTTATCCGAGCGGGCGGGCGCCTCGAGAGGCGGACCGTCCGGGGCGACTCTCGGCCTGTGTTTTCGGAGCCGGCCGGGCCTCACGCTCCCTCCTTGGATGGACAACATTCGTAGTTGACACTTTGTGTCATTTTATCCGAGCGGGCGGGCGCCGCGAGGCGGACCGTCCGGGGCGACTCTCGGCCTGTGTTTTCGGAGCCGGCCGGGCATCACGCTCCCTCCTTGGATGGACAACATTCGTAGTTGACACTTTGTGTCATTTTATCCGAGCGGGCGGGCGCCTCGAGAGGCGGACCGTCCGGGGCGACTCTCGGCCTGTGTTTTCGGAGCCGGCCGGGCCTCACGCTCCCTCCTTGGATGGACAACATTCGTAGTTGACACTTTGTGTCATTTTATCCGAGCAGACGGGCGCCGCGAGGCGGACCGTCCGGGGCGACTCTCGGCCTGTGTTTTCGGAGCCGGCCGGGCATCACGCTCCCTCCTTGGATGGACAACATTCGTAGTTGACACTTTGTGTCATTTTATCCGAGCGGGCGGGCGCCTCGAGAGGCGGACCGTCCGGGGCGACTCTCGGCCTGTGTTTTCGGAGCCGGCCGGGCCTCACGCTCCCTCCTTGGATGGACAACATTCGTAGTTGACACTTTGTGTCATTTTATCCGAGCGGGCGGGCGCCGCGAGGCGGACCGTCCGGGGCGACTCTCGGCCTGTGTTTAAGGAGCCGGCCGGGCATCACGCTCCTTCCTTGGATGGACAACATTCGCAGTTGACACTTTGTGTCATTTTATCCGAGCAGACGGGCGCCGCGAGGCGGACCGTCCGGGGCGACTCTCGGCCTGTGTTTTCGGAGCCGGCCGGGCATCACGCTCCCTCCTTGGATGGACAACATTCGTAGTTGACACTTTGTGTCATTTTATCCGAGCAGACGGGCGCCGCGAGGCGACCGTCCGGGGCGACTCTCGGCCTGTGTTTAAGGAGCCGGCCGGGCATCACGCTCCTTCCTTGGATGGACAACATTCGTAGTTGACACTTTGTGTCATTTTATCCGAGCGGGCGGGCGCCGCGAGGCGGACCGTCCGGGGCGACTCTCGGCCTGTGTTTAAGGAGCCGGCCGGGCATCACGCTCCTTCCTTGGATGGACAACATTCGCAGTTGACACTTTGTGTCATTTTATCCGAGCAGACGGGCGCCGCGAGGCGGACCGTCCGGGGCGACTCTCGGCCTGTGTTTTCGGAGCCGGCCGGGCATCACGCTCCCTCCTTGGATGGACAACATTCGTAGTTGACACTTTGTGTCATTTTATCCGAGCAGACGGGCGCCGCGAGGCGGACCGTCCGGGGCGACTCTCGGCCTGTGTTTAAGGAGCCGGCCGGGCATCACGCTCCTTCCTTGGATGGACAACATTCGCAGTTGACACTTTGTGTCATTTTGTTCGGCCTGTGTTTAAGGAGGCGGCCGTCCTCCACTCGGTCCGTGTTTAAGGAGCGACACTCGCGCTCCGGTTCGGCCTGTATTTAGGGAGGCGGCCGTCCTCCGCTTGGTCTGTGTTAAGGGCGACACTCTGTCCATGTTTGAGGAGCCTGGCCCTGACGCTCCTCTCCGGCCTGTGTTTAAGGAGGCGGCCGTCCTCCCCTTGGTCCGTGTTAAGGGCGACACTCGGTCCATGTTTGAGGAGCCTGGCCCTGACGCTCCTCTCCGGCCTGTGTTTAAGGAGGCGGCCGTCCTCCCCTTGGTCCGTGTTAAGGGCGACACTCGGTCCATGTTTGAGGAGCCTGGCCCTGACGCTCCTCTCCGGCCTGTGTTTAAGGAGGCGGCCGTCCTCCCCTTGGTCCGTGTTAAGGGCGACACTCGGTCCATGTTTGAGGAGCCTGGCCCTGACGCTCCTCTCCGGCCTGTGTTTAAGGAGGCGGCCGTCCTCCCCTTGGTCTGTGTTAAGGGCGACACTCGGTCCATGTTTGAGGAGCCTGGCCCTGACGCTCCTCTCCGGCCTGTGTTTAAGGAGGCGGCCGTCCTCCCCTTGGTCCGTGTTAAGGGCGACACTCGGTCCATGTTTGAGGAGCCTGGCCCTGACGCTCCTCTCCGGCCTGTGTTTAAGGAGGCGGCCGTCCTCCCCTTGGTCCGTGTTAAGGGCGACACTCGGTCCATGTTTGAGGAGCCTGGCCCTGACGCTCCTCTCCGGCCTGTGTTTAAGGAGGCGGCCGTCCTCCCCTTGGTCTGTGTTAAGGGCGACACTCGGTCCATGTTTGAGGAGCCTGGCCCTGACGCTCCTCTCCGGCCTGTGTTTAAGGAGGCGGCCGTCCTCCCCTTGGTCTGTGTTAAGGGCGACACTCGGTCCATGTTTGAGGAGCCTGGCCCTGACGCTCCTCTCCGGCCTGTGTTTAAGGAGGCGGCCGTCCTCCCCTTGGTCTGTGTTAAGGGCGACACTCGGTCCATGTTTGAGGAGCCTGGCCCTGACGCTCCTCTCCGGCCTGTGTTTAAGGAGGCGGCCGTCCTCCCCTTGGTCTGTGTTAAGGGCGACACTCGGTCCGTGTTTAAGGAGCGGCCCTCGCGCTCCGGTTCGGCCTGTATTTAGGGAGGCGGCCGTCCTCCGCTTGGTCTGTGTTAAGGGCGACACTCGGTCCGTGTTTAAGGAGCCGGCCCTGACGCTCCTCTTCGGCCTGTGTTTAAGGAGGCGGCCGTCCTCCACTTCCTTCCATGCACCACCACATTCGCAGTTGACACTTTGCCATTTTTTCAGAGAGGTGACACTTAGTCGTTTTTTCGAAAGTTGACACTTAGTCGTTTTTTCGAAAGTTGACACTTTGCCGTTTTTTCAGAGAGGCGACACTTAGTCGTTTTTTCGAAAGTTGACACTTAGCCGTTTTTTCGAAAGTTGACACTTAGCCGTTTTTTCGAAAGTTGACACTTAGCCGTTTTTTCGAAAGTTGACACTTAGTCACTTTTTCGCCACAGTGACACCTCCAGCGCGTGCCACGGCGCTTTTCAGGTCTTCTATCCGACCTTGTGCTGTCGAGGACGGCGTGTCCGACGCCGTGGGGAGACCAGCACCATCTCCTCCATACTCGTAAACGGGGTGCTTTGGAAAACGGGGGGAAAGTCGATGAGTACACTGACTACTGGGACCATTTCATTGTACTCTGGCGCACCTGAAGACCAAAAAAGGTACTGCACCTTAGCCCGGGTACCTCACCCCCTGGTACCTCGAGGAGAACTTAGAAAAATTTCGACAAATTTTTGGTGAGCTCCAGGGAGAGAGGCTGATTTTTCGCTTTTTGAGGCCGACCGCCGAACCGGCGCGGGGCGGACTCACAAGCCCCGCAGAGCCGTGGGCACTTAGTCGTTTTTTCAGAGAGGCGACACTTAGTCGTTTTTTCAGAGGCGACACTTAGTCGTTTTTTCGAAAGTTGACACTTAGCCGTTTTTTCGAAAGTCGACACTTAGCCGTTTTTTTGGAAAGTTGACACTTAGTCGTTTTTTCGAAAGTTGACACTTAGTCGTTTTTTCGCCACAATTGGCTCTGAGCTCCAGGGGGAGAGCCTGGTTTTGCCTTATTTCAGGCCGGCTGGGGAACCGGCGCGGGTCGGATGCACGAGCCCGGCAGAGCCGTGGGCACTTAGAAAATTTTCGCCGATTAAGCTGGGACCTCCAGGCGGAGACCGGCATTCCTCGTCCTCGGGGTTCGACCCAGGAACCGGCGCTGGGCAGACGCCGTAGCCACGCAGAGCCGTGGGCACTTAGAAAATATTCGCCAAGTTGGCTCTGAGCTCCAGGCGGAGAGGCTGGTTTTGCCTTATTTCAGGCCGGCTGGGGAACCGGCGCGGGTCGGATGCACGAGCCCGCAGAGCCGTGGGCACTTTGCCATTTTCTCAGAGTCGACACTTAGTCGTTTTTTCAGAGAGGCGACACTCTGTCGTTTTTTCGAAAGTTGACACTTTGCCGTTTTTTCAGAGAGGCGACACTTAGCCGTTTTTTCGAAAGGCGACACTTAGCCGTTTTTTCGAAAGTCGACACTTAGCCGTTTTTTCAGAGATGTGACACTTTGCCGTTTTTTCGAAAGTCGACACTTAGCCGTTTTTTCAGAGATGTGACACTTAGAAACTTTTTGCCAAGTTGGCTGTGAGCTCCAGGAGGAGACCGTTATTTTTCGTCATTCGAGGCCGACTGCGGAACCGGCGCTGGGCGGACGCCAAAGCTCGGCAGGGCCGTGGGCACTTAGAAACTTTTTGCCAAGTTGGCTGTGAGCTCCAGGAGGAGACCGTTATTTTTCGTCATTCGAGGCCGACTGCGGAACCGGCGCTGGGCGGACGCCAAAGCTCGGCAGGGCCGTGGGCACTTAGAAACTTTTTGCCAAGTTGGCTGTGAGCTCCAGGAGGAGACCGTTATTTTTCGTCATTCGAGGCCGACTGCGGAACCGGCGCTGGGCGGACGCCAAAGCTCGGCAGGGCCGTGGGCACTTAGAAACTTTTTGCCAAGTTGGCTGTGAGCTCCAGGAGGAGACCGTTATTTTTCGTCATTCGAGGCCGACTGCGGAACCGGCGCTGGGCGGACGCCAAAGCTCGGCAGGGCCGTGGGCACTTAGAAACTTTTTGCCAAGTTGGCTGTGAGCTCCAGGAGGAGACCGTTATTTTTCGTCATTCGAGGCCGACTGCGGAACCGGCGCTGGGCGGACGCCAAAGCTCGGCAGGGCCGTGGGCACTTAGAAACTTTTTGCCAAGTTGGCTGTGAGCTCCAGGAGGAGACCGTTATTTTTCGTCATTCGAGGCCGACTGCGGAACCGGCGCTGGGCGGACGCCAAAGCTCGGCAGGGCCGTGGGCACTTAGAAACTTTTTGCCAAGTTGGCTGTGAGCTCCAGGAGGAGACCGTTATTTTTCGTCATTCGAGGCCGACTGCGGAACCGGCGCTGGGCGGACGCCAAAGCTCGGCAGGGCCGTGGGCACTTAGAAACTTTTTGCCAAGTTGGCTGTGAGCTCCAGGAGGAGACCGTTATTTTTCGTCATTCGAGGCCGACTGCGGAACCGGCGCTGGGCGGACGCCAAAGCTCGGCAGGGCCGTGGGCACTTAGAAACTTTTTGCCAAGTTGGCTGTGAGCTCCAGGAGGAGACCGTTATTTTTCGTCATTCGAGGCCGACTGCGGAACCGGCGCTGGGCGGACGCCAAAGCTCGGCAGGGCCGTGGGCACTTAGAAACTTTTTGCCAAGTTGGCTGTGAGCTCCAGGAGGAGACCGTTATTTTTCGTCATTCGAGGCCGACTGCGGAACCGGCGCTGGGCGGACGCCAAAGCTCGGCAGGGCCGTGGGCACTTAGAAACTTTTTGCCAAGTTGGCTGTGAGCTCCAGGAGGAGACCGTTATTTTTCGTCATTCGAGGCCGACTGCGGAACCGGCGCTGGGCGGACGCCAAAGCTCGGCAGGGCCGTGGGCACTTAGAAACTTTTTGCCAAGTTGGCTGTGAGCTCCAGGAGGAGACCGTTATTTTTCGTCATTCGAGGCCGACTGCGGAACCGGCGCTGGGCGGACGCCAAAGCTCGGCAGGGCCGTGGGCACTTAGAAACTTTTTGCCAAGTTGGCTGTGAGCTCCAGGAGGAGACCGTTATTTTTCGTCATTCGAGGCCGACTGCGGAACCGGCGCTGGGCGGACGCCAAAGCTCGGCAGGGCCGTGGGCACTTAGAAACTTTTTGCCAAGTTGGCTGTGAGCTCCAGGAGGAGACCGTTATTTTTCGTCATTGGAGGCCGACTGCGGAACCGGCGCTGGGCGGACGCCAAAGCTCGGCAGGGCCGTGGGCACTTAGAAACTTTTTGCCAAGTTGGCTGTGAGCTCCAGGAGGAGACCGTTATTTTTCGTCATTCTAGGCCGGCTGCAGAACCGGCGCGGGTCGGATGCACGAGCCCGCAGAGCCGTGGGCACTTTGCCACTTTTTCGCCACAATTGGCTGTGAGCTCCAGGAGGAGACCGTTATTTTTCGTCATTCTAGGCCGGTTGCAGAACCGGCGCGGCTCGGATGCACGAGCCCGCAGAGCCGTGGGCACTTAGAAAATTTTCAGAGAGGCGACACTTTGCCATTTTTTCAGAGAGGTGACACTTAGTCGTTTTTTCGAAAGTTGACACTTAGCCGTTTTTTCGAAAGTTGACACTTAGTCGTTTTTTCGAAAGTTGACACTTAGTCGTTTTTTCGCCAAAGTGCCCACCTCCAGCGCGTGCCACGGCGCTTTCCAGGTCTTCTATCCGACCTTGTGCTGTCGAGGACGGCGTGTCCGACGCCGTGGGGAGACCAGCACCATCTCCTCCATACTCGTAAACGAGGTGCTTTGGAAAACGGGGGGAAAGTCGATGAGTACACTGACTACTGGGACCATTTCATTGTACTCTGGCGCACCTGAAGACCAAAAAAGGTACTGCACCTTAGCCCGGGTACCTCACCCCCTGGTACCTCGAGGAGAACTTAGAAAAATTTCGTCAAATTTTTGGTGAGCTCCAGGGAAAGAGGCTGATTTTTCGCTTTTTGAGGCCGACCGCCGAACCGGCGCGGGGCGGACTCACAAGCCCCGCAGAGCCGTGGGCACTTAGTCGTTTTTTCAGAGAGGCGACACTTAGTCGTTTTTTCGAAAGGCGACACTTAGCCGTTTTTTCGAAAGTCGACACTTAGCCGTTTTTTCGAAAGTTGACACTTAGTCGTTTTTTTGAAAGTTGACACTTAGTCGTTTTTTCGCTGATTTTGCTGGGACCTCCAGGCGAGGACCGGCGTTTTTCGTCTTCCGGGTTCGACCCGGGAACCAGCGCCGAGCGGACACATTCGCTCGCTAGTGCCGTTGGCACTTAGAAAATTTTTCGTTTGTCATGAGCTCCGGGCGAGGACCGGCGTTTTTCGTCTTCCGGGTTCGACCCGGGAACCAGCGCCGAGCGGACACATTCGCTCGCTAGTGCCGTTGGCACTTAGAAAATTTTTCGTTTGTCATGAGCTCCGGGCGGAGACCGGCGTTTTTCGTCTTCCGGGTTCGACCCGGGAACCAGCGCCGAGCGGACACATTCGCTCGCAAGTGCCGTTGGCACTTAGAAAATTTTTCGTTTGTCATGAGCTCCGGGCGGAGACCGGCGTTTTTCGTCTTCCGGGTTCGACCCGGGAACCAGCGCCGAGCGGACACATTCGCTCGCTAGTGCCGTTGGCACTTAGAAAATTTTTCGTTTGTCATGAGCTCCGGGCGGAGAGCGGCGTTTTTCGTCTTCCGGGTTCGACCCGGGAACCAGCGCCGAGCGGACACATTCGCTCGCTAGTGCCGTTGGCACTTAGAAAATTTTTCGTTTGTCATGAGCTCCGGGCGGAGACCGGCGTTTTTCGTCTTCCGGGTTCGACCCGGGAACCAGCGCCGAGCGGACACATTCGCTCGCTAGTGCCGTTGGCACTTAGAAAATTTTTCGTTTGTCATGAGCTCCGGGCGGAGAGCGGCGTTTTTCGTCTTCCGGGTTCGACCCGGGAACCAGCGCCGAGCGGACACATTCGCTCGCTAGTGCCGTTGGCACTTAGAAAATTTTTCGTTTGTCATGAGCTCCGGGCGGAGAGCGGCGTTTTTCGTCTTCCGGGTTCGACCCGGGAACCAGCGCCGAGCGGACACATTCGCTCGCTAGTGCCGTTGGCACTTAGAAAATTTTTCGTTTGTCATGAGCTCCGGGCGGAGAGCGGCGTTTTTCGTCTTCCGGGTTCGACCCGGGAACCAGCGCCGAGCGGACACATTCGCTCGCTAGTGCCGTTGGCACTTAGAAAATTTTTCGTTTGTCATGAGCTCCGGGCGGAGAGCGGCGTTTTTCGTCTTCCGGGTTCGACCCGGGAACCAGCGCCGAGCGGACACATTCGCTCGCTAGTGCCGTTGGCACTTAGAAAATTTTTCGTTTGTCATGAGCTCCGGGCGGAGAGCGGCGTTTTTCGTCTTCCGGGTTCGACCCGGGAACCAGCGCCGAGCGGACACATTCGCTCGCTAGTGCCGTTGGCACTTAGAAAATTTTTCGTTTGTCATGAGCTCCGGGCGGAGAGCGGCGTTTTTCGTCTTCCGGGTTCGACCCGGGAACCAGCGCCGAGCGGACACATTCGCTCGCTAGTGCCGTTGGCACTTAGAAAATTTTTCGTTTGTCATGAGTTCCGGGCGGAGACCGGCATTTTTCGTCATTCGAGGCCGACGGGGGAACCAGCCGGAGCGGACACGTTTGCTCGGAAGAGCCGTTGGCACTTAGAAAAAATTCCGTGTCTCGTGAGCTCCAGGGGGGACAGGCTGGTTTTATTCATCCGTAGCCGACATGGGAACCAGCGCGGAGCGGATTGGTGTTGCGCTGCCATATACCTCATCTCTCTCAGGAGTCCCCCCCTTATACGTGCCGATGGTGTTTTGGAAAACGGGGGGTAACTGGATGAGTACACTGACTAGGGGGACCAGTACACTAGCGAGTGGGACCAGTACACTGACTAGTGGGACCAACACACTATGAGCGCCTGGTACCTAAAATGGAAGTATAGAGGCCGAATTTCGGGCAAGATCACGCCGGGTTAGGCTTCCAGGACCTCGGCGAAGCAATTTTAACGGGTTGCCCGGTTCTTTTTTGAACCAGCCCGGTTCTTTTTTTTATCCAGCCCGGTTCTTTTTACACTTCCAGCTGGAGCTCGGGAGCGGCTTTTTGCACAAGATCACGCCGTGTTAGGCTTCCAGGACCTCGGCTAAGCAATTTTAACGGGTCGCCCGGTTCTTTTTTGATCCAGCCCGGTTCTTTTTTTATCCAGCCCGGTTCTTTTTACACTTCCAGCTGGAGCTCGGGAGCGGCTTTTTGCACAAGATCACGCCGTGTTAGGCTTCCAGGACCTCGGCTAAGCAATTTTAACGGGTCGCCCGGTTCTTTTTTGATCCAGCCCGGTTCTTTTTTTTATCCAGCCCGGTTCTTTTTACACTTCCAGCTGGAGCTCGGGAGCGGCTTTTTGCACAAGATCACGCCGTGTTAGGCTTCCAGGACCTCGGCGAAGCAATTTTAACGGGTCGCCCGGTTCTTTTTTGATCCAGCCCGGTTCTTTTTTTTATCCAGCCCGGTTCTTTTTACACTTCCAGCTGGAGCTCGGGAGCGGCTTTTTGCACAAGATCACGCCGGGTTAGGCTTCCAGGACCTCGGCTAAGCAATTTTAACGGGTCGCCCGGTTCTTTTTTGATCCAGCCCGGTTCTTTTTTTATCCAGCCCGGTTCTTTTTACACTTCCAGCTGGAGCTCGGGAGCGGCTTTTTGCACAAGATCACGCCGTGTTAGGCTTCCAGGACCTCGGCTAAGCAATTTTAACGGGTCGCCCGGTTCTTTTTTGATCCAGCCCGGTTCTTTTTTTTATCCAGCCTGGTTCTTTTTACACTTCCAGCTGGAGCTCGGGAGCGGCTTTTTGCACAAGAACACGCCGTGTTAGGCTTCCAGGACCTCGGCTAAGCAATTTTAACGGGTCGCCCGGTTCTTTTTTGATCCAGCCCGGTTCTTTTTTTTATCCAGCCTGGTTCTTTTTACACTTCCAGCTGGAGCTCGGGAGCGGCTTTTTGCACAAGAACACGCCGTGTTAGGCTTCCAGGACCTCGGCTAAGCAATTTTAACGGGTCGCCCGGTTCTTTTTTTATCCAGCCCGGTTCTTTTTTTATCCAGCCTGGTTCTTTTTACACTTCCAGCTGGAGCTCGGGAGCGGCTTTTTGCACAAGATCACGCCGTGTTAGGCTTCCAGGACCTCGGCTAAGCAATTTTAACGGGTCGCCCGGTTCTTTTTTGATCCAGCCCGGTTCTTTTTTTTATCCAGCCTGGTTCTTTTTACACTTCCAGCTGGAGCTCGGGAGCGGCTTTTTGCACAAGATCACGCCGTGTTAGGCTTCCAGGACCTCGGCTAAGCAATTTTAACGGGTCGCCCGGTTCTTTTTGATCCAGCCCGGTTCTTTTTTTTATCCAGCCTGGTTCTTTTTACACTTCCAGCTGGAGCTCGGGAGCGGCTTTTGCACAAGATCACGCCGTGTTAGGCTTCCAGGACCTCGGCTAAGCAATTTTAACGGGTCGCCCGGTTCTTTTTTGATCCAGCCCGGTTCTTTTTTTTTATCCAGCCTGGTTCTTTTTACACTTCCAGCTGGAGCTCGGGAGCGGCTTTTTGCACAAGAACACGCCGTGTTAGGCTTCCAGGACCTCGGCTAAGCAATTTTAACGGGTCGCCCGGTTCTTTTTTGATCCAGCCCGGTTCTTTTTTTTATCCAGCCTGGTTCTTTTTACACTTCCAGCTGGAGCTCGGGAGCGGCTTTTTGCACAAGATCACGCCGTGTTAGGCTTCCAGGACCTCGGCTAAGCAATTTTAACGGGTCGCCCGGTTCTTTTTTTTATCCAGCCCGGTTCTTTTTTTTTATCCAGCCTGGTCTTTTTACACTTCCAGCTGGAGCTCGGGAGCGGCTTTTTGCACAAGAACACGCCGTGTTAGGCTTCCAGGACCTCGGCTAAGCAATTTTAACGGGTCGCCCGGTTCTTTTTTGATCCAGCCCGGTTCTTTTTTTTATCCAGCCTGGTTCTTTTTACACTTCCAGCTGGAGCTCGGGAGCGGCTTTTTGCACAAGATCACGCCGTGTTAGGCTTCCAGGACCTCGGCTAAGCAATTTTAACGGGTCGCCCGGTTCTTTTTTGATCCAGCCCGGTTCTTTGTTTTTTATCCAGCCCGGTTCTTTTCACACTTCCAGCTGGAGCTCGGCAGCGGCTATTTGCACAAGATCACGCCGGGTTAGGCTTCCAGGACCTCGGCTAAGCAATTTTAACGGGTCGCCCGGTTCTTTTTTGATCCAGCCCGGTTCTTTTTTTATCCAGCCCGGTTCTTTTCACACTTCCAGCTGGAGCTCGGGAGCGGCTTTTTGCACAAGATCACGCCGTGTTAGGCTTCCAGGACCTCGGCTAAGCAATTTTAACGGGTCGCCCGGTTCTTTTTTGATCCAGCCCGGTTCTTTTTTTATCCAGCCTGGTTCTTTTTACACTTCCAGCTGGAGCTCGGGAGCGGCTTTTTGCACAAGAACACGCCGTGTTAGGCTTCCAGGACCTCGGCTAAGCAATTTTAACGGGCCGCCCGTTCTTTTTTTGATCCAGCCCGGTTCTTTTTACACTTCCAGCTGGAGCTCAGCAGCGGCTTTTTGCACAAGATCACGCCGGGTTAGGCTTCCAGGACCTCGGCTAAGCACTTGTAACGGGCCCTGGTCCACCCCTGCCAGCGCATTTCAAAACTTGGCATTAATTTCGACCTAAGAGACGAAGTCTGATTTTTTTCTACCACTTGGGCGGCCTTTTTGCACCCAGAACACCCGCACCGGCACCATAAATTCGAAGGGTGCCGAGTGCGTCGGCGCAGATTCTGCGACGGAGTGACACTTCCCTCTTGTGGACATTCGGCGGTAGGTGAAATGCGCACTCGGTCTTCTCTTTTCTTTTCCTTCCAGTGAAACTTTGGCAACATTCTGCGAGCTGCTGGCTTCCAGAACCTCGGCCAAGCAGGTGGAGGATTTTTTTCCACTTCCAGCTGGAGGTGAGGAGGGACTTTTTGGGCAAGATCACGCCGACTTAGCAAGCAAGGTGGAAGTGCCAGCATGCAGTGGCTGGAAGTGTGGATGTGGAGCTCCAGCACCCTCCCTGCCTATGGAAGTGTGGAGCTCCAGCACCCTCCCTGCCTATGGAAGTGTGGAGCTCCAGCACCCTCCCTGCCTATGGAAGTGTGGAGCTCCAGCACCCTCCTGCCTATGGAAGTGTGGAGCTCCAGCACCCTCCCTGCCTATGGAAGTGTGGAGCTCCAGCACCCTCCCTGCCTATGGAAGTGTGGAGCTCCAGCACCCTCCCTGCCTATGGAAGTGTGGAGCTCCAGCACCCTCCCTGCCTATGGAAGTGTGGAGCTCCAGCACCCTCCCTGCCTATGGAAGTGTGGAGCTCCAGCACCCTCCCTGCCTATGGAAGTGTGGAGCTCCAGCACCCTCCCTGCCTATGGAAGTGTGGAGCTCCAGCACCCTCCCTGCCTATGGAAGTGTGGAGCTCCAGCACCCTCCCTGCCTATGGAAGTGTGGAGCTCCAGCACCCTCCCTGCCTATGGAAGTGTGGAGCTCCAGCACCCTCCCTGCCTATGGAAGTGTGGAGC
>NW_028232446.1:15000-35205 GCF_054491065.1 Syngnathus leptorhynchus | reverse complement strand
GCCTCGAAAGAGTCCTGTATTGTTATTTTTCGTCACTACCTCCCCGTGTCGGGAGTGGGTAATTTGCGCGCCTGCTGCCTTCCTTGGATGTGGTAGCCGTTTCTCAGGCTCCCTCTCCGGAATCGAACCCTGATTCCCCGTTACCCGTTGTCACCATGGTAGGCGCAGAAAGTACCATCGAAAGTTGATAGGGCAGACATTCGAATGAGACGTCGCCGCCGCGGAGGGCCGGCGATCGGCTGGAAGTTATCGAGGATCACCAAGGGAGGCCGGGCCGGACGCGCGGAGGGCCGCGGCGCGGCGCGTGAACGCCGGCGCGACCCCTGGGCCCGCGCGCCCGGGCACCGCGTGGGTTTTGGGTCTGATAAATGCGCGCGTCCCCGGAGGTCGGCGCCCGTTTGCATGTATTAGCTCTAGAATTGCCACAGTTATCCAAGTAACTGAGGAGCGATCAAAGGAACCATAACTGATTTAATGAGCCATTCGCAGTTTCGCTGTACGGGCCGTGTGCACTTAGACTTGCATGGCTTAATCTTTGAGACAAGCATATGCTACTGGCAGGATCAACCAGGTAGGAGAGAGGGTGGCTGGGTAGCGCCTCTCGCTCGCCGGCCCGCCGGAGCGGGGGCTCGCGCGACTGTTTTCCGGACGCCGGCCGCGGTTCGCGGGGGCTCTAGGTGGTCTGACGCTGCCGCGGGGTGAGATGGATCGGGCTGGACCCGGCGCAGCCGAAGCCGAGGACGCGGAACCTCGAATGCGACCCTCGCGGACCCCTAAACGAGAGGAGCTGCGCCCGGCCTCGTAAGACACCTCTTCTCCGGTGCTAGGTCGACCCCGACGCCGCTGGCCGCCGCCGCCGCCTTGCCGCTATCCCTCCGCACGTTTGGGGCCGGTGGCGACCCGCAGGACGGCCGACAACTCGCTCGTTTGGCGGGGCGATGCAAGGTTAGGCGAACTGGGCGGTAACTCGGGTTAGTCGAGGGGACTTCGCGGTGGACAGGGGGGTGCGAATCCGGCCGGGCGGCCCTTCGATGGAGCCTGGTGCAGGGACATTCAATGGGATGAGCCGCGCTCGCCGCGGAACCTTCGAGCGCCGCTACTCAGCAAGTAAACGAGAGGGAGCTGCGCCCGGCCTCGTAAGACGCCTCTTCTCCGGTGCGAGCGCCCCGACGCCGCTGGCCGCCGCCGCCGCCTTGCCGCTATCCCGCCGCGCGTTTGGGGAGGGAGGGCGACCCGTAGGACGGCCCGCCGACTACACGACCGTTTGGCAGAGCGAGTGCAAGGTTAGGCGAGCTGGGCGGTAACTCGGGTTAGTCTGGGGAGACTCGCGGTGGACAGGGTGGCGCGAATCCGGCCGGGCGGCCCCATCGATTAAGCATTGGTAGGGAGCCGAGGATGAGCCGTGCGAAGTGGCCTCGGAGGCGGTCCGTGGGGGACGACGGGGGGGGACGGGCGTCGGCCCTCCGGCCCGAGCAGAGAACGTTCGGTCACCCAAGCGGGAATCTGCGCCCCGGCCCGAGTCGGACTCGGTCGGTGCGGCCCGCTGAGGCCCTCAACTATTCCCGTACGCGGGGGTCGGGAGCTGCGGCGCTGCGCCGGCGACTTACCCGCGCGAGGCACGCACTGCGTGCGGCCAGGATGCGGAGTTGGATCGGCGCTGGTTGGGAACCCTCGGGGAACGAAGGCGGACGGCGGCCAGCCGGCGCCGACGAACCCGTCGGGGAGGGGGCTGGTGGCAGGCGCGATCGGCACTATTGCTGACTGCCGGGAGGGAAGCTGCGCCCCGGCCGAGTCAGACTCAGCCGTTGCGGCCCCCCCGAGCCCGCAGCGCGTAGCGCGGAAGCCATACGCCCCCCCGATGCGGAGCGACAGACGCCCCCGCGACCGCGGTTGGTCGGGAAGGCTTTTCGGATAGAGGTCGGACGGTGTGTGTGTGGACGGCTTCCCGTGGTGCCGCCGCTATCAAGCCGGAGGGTTTGAGAAACGACATTCGCGGAAGGACCGGCGCGGCCGGCGGACGCTCGCACGCGCGGCGCCCGACACTCAGCCGCTCGCTCGGCCTCCGTGGATCGTGGCTAGGTGGGATGGATGCCAAACCGGGTCGTCTCGGTCTCGCCGCAGTACGGTCGCGCCGGGGCCTGCGGGGCGGCGCGGGGAGCGCACGCTCACGCGGCGGCCGGGGCGCTAGAGTGCGACCCGCAGTGGGTAGGAACCGTCCACCCGACGTCGGACGAGCCGAGGCCGATGGAGGCCCTACCAAGGCGGGTCATGAGTGCCAGTCGGTCAGTTGGGTGAGGGGGTACTCGGAGGCCCGCCGGGAGCAGACGGGCGACCGGGGATGGGGGGCGTACGCGGGCGGGCGCCGGGAGAAGACGGCCCGTCCGGGGTCGAATCTCGGCCTGTGTTTTCGGAGCCGGCCGGGCATCACGCTCCCTCCTTGGATGGACAACATTCGTAGTTGACACTTTGTGTCATTTTATCCGAGCGGGCGGGCGCCTCGAGAGGCGGACCGTCCGGGGCGACTCTCGGCCTGTGTTTTCGGAGCCGGCCGGGCCTCACGCTCCCTCCTTGGATGGACAACATTCGTAGTTGACACTTTGTGTCATTTTATCCGAGCAGACGGGCGCCGCGAGGCGGACCGTCCGGGGCGACTCTCGGCCTGTGTTTTCGGAGCCGGCCGGGCATCACGCTCCCTCCTTGGATGGACAACATTCGTAGTTGACACTTTGTGTCATTTTATCCGAGCAGACGGGCGCCGCGAGGCGACCGTCCGGGGCGACTCTCGGCCTGTGTTTAAGGAGCCGGCCGGGCATCACGCTCCTTCCTTGGATGGACAACATTCGTAGTTGACACTTTGTGTCATTTTATCCGAGCGGGCGGGCGCCGCGAGGCGGACCGTCCGGGGCGACTCTCGGCCTGTGTTTAAGGAGCCGGCCGGGCATCACGCTCCTTCCTTGGATGGACAACATTCGCAGTTGACACTTTGTGTCATTTTATCCGAGCAGACGGGCGCCGCGAGGCGGACCGTCCGGGGCGACTCTCGGCCTGTGTTTTCGGAGCCGGCCGGGCATCACGCTCCCTCCTTGGATGGACAACATTCGTAGTTGACACTTTGTGTCATTTTATCCGAGCAGACGGGCGCCGCGAGGCGACCGTCCGGGGCGACTCTCGGCCTGTGTTTAAGGAGCCGGCCGGGCATCACGCTCCTTCCTTGGATGGACAACATTCGTAGTTGACACTTTGTGTCATTTTATCCGAGCGGGCGGGCGCCGCGAGGCGGACCGTCCGGGGCGACTCTCGGCCTGTGTTTAAGGAGCCGGCCGGGCATCACGCTCCTTCCTTGGATGGACAACATTCGCAGTTGACACTTTGTGTCATTTTATCCGAGCAGACGGGCGCCGCGAGGCGGACCGTCCGGGGCGACTCTCGGCCTGTGTTTTCGGAGCCGGCCGGGCATCACGCTCCCTCCTTGGATGGACAACATTCGTAGTTGACACTTTGTGTCATTTTATCCGAGCAGACGGGCGCCGCGAGGCGGACCGTCCGGGGCGACTCTCGGCCTGTGTTTAAGGAGCCGGCCGGGCATCACGCTCCTTCCTTGGATGGACAACATTCGCAGTTGACACTTTGTGTCATTTTGTTCGGCCTGTGTTTAAGGAGGCGGCCGTCCTCCACTCGGTCCGTGTTTAAGGAGCGACACTCGCGCTCCGGTTCGGCCTGTATTTAGGGAGGCGGCCGTCCTCCGCTTGGTCTGTGTTAAGGGCGACACTCTGTCCATGTTTGAGGAGCCTGGCCCTGACGCTCCTCTCCGGCCTGTGTTTAAGGAGGCGGCCGTCCTCCCCTTGGTCCGTGTTAAGGGCGACACTCGGTCCATGTTTGAGGAGCCTGGCCCTGACGCTCCTCTCCGGCCTGTGTTTAAGGAGGCGGCCGTCCTCCCCTTGGTCCGTGTTAAGGGCGACACTCGGTCCATGTTTGAGGAGCCTGGCCCTGACGCTCCTCTCCGGCCTGTGTTTAAGGAGGCGGCCGTCCTCCCCTTGGTCTGTGTTAAGGGCGACACTCGGTCCATGTTTGAGGAGCCTGGCCCTGACGCTCCTCTCCGGCCTGTGTTTAAGGAGGCGGCCGTCCTCCCCTTGGTCCGTGTTAAGGGCGACACTCGGTCCATGTTTGAGGAGCCTGGCCCTGACGCTCCTCTCCGGCCTGTGTTTAAGGAGGCGGCCGTCCTCCCCTTGGTCCGTGTTAAGGGCGACACTCGGTCCATGTTTGAGGAGCCTGGCCCTGACGCTCCTCTCCGGCCTGTGTTTAAGGAGGCGGCCGTCCTCCCCTTGGTCTGTGTTAAGGGCGACACTCGGTCCATGTTTGAGGAGCCTGGCCCTGACGCTCCTCTCCGGCCTGTGTTTAAGGAGGCGGCCGTCCTCCCCTTGGTCTGTGTTAAGGGCGACACTCGGTCCATGTTTGAGGAGCCTGGCCCTGACGCTCCTCTCCGGCCTGTGTTTAAGGAGGCGGCCGTCCTCCACTTCCTTCCATGCACCACCACATTCGCAGTTGACACTTTGCCATTTTTTCAGAGAGGTGACACTTAGTCGTTTTTTCGAAAGTTGACACTTAGTCGTTTTTTCGAAAGTTGACACTTTGCCGTTTTTTCAGAGAGGCGACACTTAGTCGTTTTTTCGAAAGTTGACACTTAGCAGTTTTTTCGAAAGTTGACACTTAGCCGTTTTTTCGAAAGTTGACACTTAGCCGTTTTTTCGAAAGTTGACACTTAGTCACTTTTTCGCCACAGTGACACCTCCAGCGCGTGCCACGGCGCTTTTCAGGTCTTCTATCCGACCTTGTGCTGTCGAGGACGGCGTGTCCGACGCCGTGGGGAGACCAGCACCATCTCCTCCATACTCGTAAACGGGGTGCTTTGGAAAACGGGGGGAAAGTCGATGAGTACACTGACTACTGGGACCATTTCATTGTACTCTGGCGCACCTGAAGACCAAAAAAGGTACTGCACCTTAGCCCGGGTACCTCACCCCCTGGTACCTCGAGGAGAACTTAGAAAAATTTCGACAAATTTTTGGTGAGCTCCAGGGAGAGAGGCTGATTTTTCGCTTTTTGAGGCCGACCGCCGAACCGGCGCGGGGCGGACTCACAAGCCCCGCAGAGCCGTGGGCACTTAGTCGTTTTTTCAGAGAGGCGACACTTAGTCGTTTTTTCAGAGGCGACACTTAGTCGTTTTTTCGAAAGTTGACACTTAGCCGTTTTTTCGAAAGTCGACACTTAGCCGTTTTTTTGGAAAGTTGACACTTAGTCGTTTTTTCGAAAGTTGACACTTAGTCGTTTTTTCGCCACAATTGGCTCTGAGCTCCAGGGGGAGAGCCTGGTTTTGCCTTATTTCAGGCCGGCTGGGGAACCGGCGCGGGTCGGATGCACGAGCCCGGCAGAGCCGTGGGCACTTAGAAAATTTTCGCCGATTAAGCTGGGACCTCCAGGCGGAGACCGGCATTCCTCGTCCTCGGGGTTCGACCCAGGAACCGGCGCTGGGCAGACGCCGTAGCCACGCAGAGCCGTGGGCACTTAGAAAATATTCGCCAAGTTGGCTCTGAGCTCCAGGCGGAGAGGCTGGTTTTGCCTTATATCAGGCCGGCTGGGGAACCGGCGCGGGTCGGATGCACGAGCCCGCAGAGCCGTGGGCACTTTGCCATTTTCTCAGAGTCGACACTTAGTCGTTTTTTCAGAGAGGCGACACTCTGTCGTTTTTTCGAAAGTTGACACTTTGCCGTTTTTTCAGAGAGGCGACACTTAGCCGTTTTTTCAGAGATGTGACACTTAGCCGTTTTTTCAGAGATGTGACACTTAGCCGTTTTTTCAGAGATGTGACACTTTGCCGTTTTTTCGAAAGTTGACACTTAGCCGTTTTTTCGAAAGTCGACACTTAGCCGTTTTTTCAGAGATGTGACACTTTGCCGTTTTTTCGAAAGTTGACACTTAGCCGTTTTTTCGAAAGTTGACACTTAGTCGTTTTTTCACAGATGTGACACTTAGAAACTTTTTGCCAAGTTGGCTGTGAGCTCCAGGAGGAGACCGTTATTTTTCGTCATTCGAGGCCGACTGCGGAACCGGCGCTGGGCGGACGCCAAAGCTCGGCAGGGCCGTGGGCACTTAGAAACTTTTTGCCAAGTTGGCTGTGAGCTCCAGGAGGAGACCGTTATTTTTCGTCATTCGAGGCCGACTGCGGAACCGGCGCTGGGCGGACGCCAAAGCTCGGCAGGGCCGTGGGCACTTAGAAACTTTTTGCCAAGTTGGCTGTGAGCTCCAGGAGGAGACCGTCATTTTTCGTCATTCGAGGCCGACTGCGGAACCGGCGCTGAGCGGACGCCAAAGCTCGGCAGGGCCGTGGGCACTTAGAAACTTTTTGCCAAGTTGGCTGTGAGCTCCAGGAGGAGACCGTTATTTTTCGTCATTCGAGGCCGACTGCGGAACCGGCGCTGGGCGGACGCCAAAGCTCGGCAGGGCCGTGGGCACTTAGAAACTTTTTGCCAAGTTGGCTGTGAGCTCCAGGAGGAGACCGTTATTTTTCGTCATTCGAGGCCGACTGCGGAACCGGCGCTGGGCGGACGCCAAAGCTCGGCAGGGCCGTGGGCACTTAGAAACTTTTTGCCAAGTTGGCTGTGAGCTCCAGGAGGAGACCGTTATTTTTCGTCATTCGAGGCCGACTGCGGAACCGGCGCTGGGCGGACGCCAAAGCTCGGCAGGGCCGTGGGCACTTAGAAACTTTTTGCCAAGTTGGCTGTGAGCTCCAGGAGGAGACCGTCATTTTTCGTCATTCGAGGCCGACTGCGGCACCGGCGCTGAGCGGACGCCAAAGCTCGGCAGGGCCGTGGGCACTTAGAAACTTTTTGCCAAGTTGGCTGTGAGCTCCAGGAGGAGACCGTTATTTTTCGTCATTCGAGGCCGACTGCGGAACCGGCGCTGGGCGGACGCCAAAGCTCGGCAGGGCCGTGGGCACTTAGAAACTTTTTGCCAAGTTGGCTGTGAGCTCCAGGAGGAGACCGTCATTTTTCGTCATTCGAGGCCGACTGCGGAACCGGCGCTGAGCGGACGCCAAAGCTCGGCAGGGCCGTGGGCACTTAGAAACTTTTTGCCAAGTTGGCTGTGAGCTCCAGGAGGAGACCGTTATTTTTCGTCATTCGAGGCCGACTGCGGAACCGGCGCTGGGCGGACGCCAAAGCTCGGCAGGGCCGTGGGCACTTAGAAACTTTTTGCCAAGTTGGCTGTGAGCTCCAGGAGGAGACCGTTATTTTTCGTCATTCGAGGCCGACTGCGGAACCGGCGCTGGGCGGACGCCAAAGCTCGGCAGGGCCGTGGGCACTTAGAAACTTTTTGCCAAGTTGGCTGTGAGCTCCAGGAGGAGACCGTTATTTTTCGTCATTCGAGGCCGACTGCGGAACCGGCGCTGGGCGGACGCCAAAGCTCGGCAGGGCCGTGGGCACTTAGAAACTTTTTGCCAAGTTGGCTGTGAGCTCCAGGAGGAGACCGTCATTTTTCGTCATTCGAGGCCGACTGCGGCACCGGCGCTGAGCGGACGCCAAAGCTCGGCAGGGCCGTGGGCACTTAGAAACTTTTTGCCAAGTTGGCTGTGAGCTCCAGGAGGAGACCGTTATTTTTCGTCATTCGAGGCCGACTGCGGAACCGGCGCTGGGCGGACGCCAAAGCTCGGCAGGGCCGTGGGCACTTAGAAACTTTTTGCCAAGTTGGCTGTGAGCTCCAGGAGGAGACCGTCATTTTTCGTCATTCGAGGCCGACTGCGGAACCGGCGCTGAGCGGACGCCAAAGCTCGGCAGGGCCGTGGGCACTTAGAAACTTTTTGCCAAGTTGGCTGTGAGCTCCAGGAGGAGACCGTTATTTTTCGTCATTCGAGGCCGACTGCGGAACCGGCGCTGGGCGGACGCCAAAGCTCGGCAGGGCCGTGGGCACTTAGAAACTTTTTGCCAAGTTGGCTGTGAGCTCCAGGAGGAGACCGTTATTTTTCGTCATTCGAGGCCGACTGCGGAACCGGCGCTGGGCGGACGCCAAAGCTCGGCAGGGCCGTGGGCACTTAGAAACTTTTTGCCAAGTTGGCTGTGAGCTCCAGGAGGAGACCGTTATTTTTCGTCATTCGAGGCCGACTGCGGAACCGGCGCTGGGCGGACGCCAAAGCTCGGCAGGGCCGTGGGCACTTAGAAACTTTTTGCCAAGTTGGCTGTGAGCTCCAGGAGGAGACCGTCATTTTTCGTCATTCGAGGCCGACTGCGGCACCGGCGCTGAGCGGACGCCAAAGCTCGGCAGGGCCGTGGGCACTTAGAAACTTTTTGCCAAGTTGGCTGTGAGCTCCAGGAGGAGACCGTTATTTTTCGTCATTCGAGGCCGACTGCGGAACCGGCGCTGGGCGGACGCCAAAGCTCGGCAGGGCCGTGGGCACTTAGAAACTTTTTGCCAAGTTGGCTGTGAGCTCCAGGAGGAGACCGTCATTTTTCGTCATTCGAGGCCGACTGCGGAACCGGCGCTGAGCGGACGCCAAAGCTCGGCAGGGCCGTGGGCACTTAGAAACTTTTTGCCAAGTTGGCTGTGAGCTCCAGGAGGAGACCGTTATTTTTCGTCATTCGAGGCCGACTGCGGAACCGGCGCTGGGCGGACGCCAAAGCTCGGCAGGGCCGTGGGCACTTAGAAACTTTTTGCCAAGTTGGCTGTGAGCTCCAGGAGGAGACCGTTATTTTTCGTCATTCGAGGCCGACTGCGGAACCGGCGCTGGGCGGACGCCAAAGCTCGGCAGGGCCGTGGGCACTTAGAAACTTTTTGCCAAGTTGGCTGTGAGCTCCAGGAGGAGACCGTTATTTTTCGTCATTCGAGGCCGACTGCGGAACCGGCGCTGGGCGGACGCCAAAGCTCGGCAGGGCCGTGGGCACTTAGAAACTTTTTGCCAAGTTGGCTGTGAGCTCCAGGAGGAGACCGTCATTTTTCGTCATTCGAGGCCGACTGCGGCACCGGCGCTGAGCGGACGCCAAAGCTCGGCAGGGCCGTGGGCACTTAGAAACTTTTTGCCAAGTTGGCTGTGAGCTCCAGGAGGAGACCGTTATTTTTCGTCATTCGAGGCCGACTGCGGAACCGGCGCTGGGCGGACGCCAAAGCTCGGCAGGGCCGTGGGCACTTAGAAACTTTTTGCCAAGTTGGCTGTGAGCTCCAGGAGGAGACCGTCATTTTTCGTCATTCGAGGCCGACTGCGGCACCGGCGCTGAGCGGACGCCAAAGCTCGGCAGGGCCGTGGGCACTTAGAAACTTTTTGCCAAGTTGGCTGTGAGCTCCAGGAGGAGACCGTTATTTTTCGTCATTCGAGGCCGACTGCGGAACCGGCGCTGGGCGGACGCCAAAGCTCGGCAGGGCCGTGGGCACTTAGAAACTTTTTGCCAAGTTGGCTGTGAGCTCCAGGAGGAGACCGTCATTTTTCGTCATTCGAGGCCGACTGCGGCACCGGCGCTGAGCGGACGCCAAAGCTCGGCAGGGCCGTGGGCACTTAGAAACTTTTTGCCAAGTTGGCTGTGAGCTCCAGGAGGAGACCGTTATTTTTCGTCATTCGAGGCCGACTGCGGAACCGGCGCTGGGCGGACGCCAAAGCTCGGCAGGGCCGTGGGCACTTAGAAACTTTTTGCCAAGTTGGCTGTGAGCTCCAGGAGGAGACCGTCATTTTTCGTCATTCGAGGCCGACTGCGGCACCGGCGCTGAGCGGACGCCAAAGCTCGGCAGGGCCGTGGGCACTTTGCCACTTTTTCGCCACAATTGGCTGTGAGCTCCAGGAGGAGACCGTTATTTTTCGTCATTCTAGGCCGGTTGCAGAACCGGCGCGGCTCGGATGCACGAGCCCGCAGAGCCGTGGGCACTTAGAAAAATTTCAGAGAGGCGACACTTTGCCATTTTTTCAGAGAGGTGACACTTAGTCGTTTTTTCGAAAGTTGACACTTAGCCGTTTTTTCGAAAGTTGACACTTAGTCGTTTTTTCGAAAGTTGACACTTAGTCGTTTTTTCGCCAAAGTGCCCACCTCCAGCGCGTGCCACGGCGCTTTCCAGGTCTTCTATCCGACCTTGTGCTGTCGAGGACGGCGTGTCCGACGCCGTGGGGAGACCAGCACCATCTCCTCCATACTCGTAAACGAGGTGCTTTGGAAAACGGGGGGAAAGTCGATGAGTACACTGACTACTGGGACCATTTCATTGTACTCTGGCGCACCTGAAGACCAAAAAAGGTACTGCACCTTAGCCCGGGTACCTCACCCCCTGGTACCTCGAGGTGAGCTCCAGGGAGAGAGGCTGATTTTTTGCTTTTTGAGGCCGACCACCGAACCGGCGCGGGGCGGACTCACAAGCCCCGCAGAGCCGTGGGCACTTAGTCGTTTTTTCGAAAGTTGACACTTAGTCGTTTTTTCGCCGATTTTGCTGGGACCTCCAGGCGAGGACCGGCGTTTTTCGTCTTCCGGGTCCGACCCGGGAACCAGCGCCGAGCGGACACATTCGCTCGCTAGTGCCGTTGGCACTTAGAAAATTTTTCGTTTGTCATGAGCTCCGGGCGGAGACCGGCGTTTTTCGTCTTCCGGGTCCGACCCGGGAACCAGCGCCGAGCGGACACATTCGCTCGCAAGTGCCGTTGGCACTTAGAAAATTTTTCGTTTGTCATGAGCTCCGGGCGGAGAGCGGCGTTTTTCGTCTTCCGGGTTCGACCCGGGAACCAGCGCCGAGCGGACACATTCGCTCGCTAGTGCCGTTGGCACTTAGAAAATGTTTCGTTTGTCATGAGCTCCGGGCGGAGAGCGGCGTTTTTCGTCTTCCGGGTTCGACCCGGGAACCAGCGCCGAGCGGACACATTCGCTCGCTAGTGCCGTTGGCACTTAGAAAATTTTTCGTTTGTCATGAGCTCCGGGCGGAGAGCGGCGTTTTTCGTCTTCCGGGTTCGACCCGGGAACCAGCGCCGAGCGGACACATTCGCTCGCTAGTGCCGTTGGCACTTAGAAAATTTTTCGTTTGTCATGAGCTCCGGGCGGAGAGCGGCGTTTTTCGTCTTCCGGGTTCGACCCGGGAACCAGCGCCGAGCGGACACATTCGCTCGCTAGTGCCGTTGGCACTTAGAAAATTTTTCGTTTGTCATGAGCTCCGGGCGGAGACCGGCATTTTTCGTCATTCGAGGCCGACGGGGGAACCAGCCGGAGCGGACACGTTTGCTCGGAAGAGCCGTTGGCACTTAGAAAAAATTCCGTGTCTCGTGAGCTCCAGGGGGGACAGGCTGGTTTTATTCATCCGTAGCCGACATGGGAACCAGCGCGGAGCGGATTGGTGTTGCGCTGCCATATACCTCATCTCTCTCAAGAGTCCCCCCCTTATACGTGCCGATGGTGTTTTGGAAAACGGGGGGTAACTGGATGAGTACACTGACTAGTGGGACCAAGTACACTAATAGCCCCTGGTACCTAAAATGGAAGTATAGAGGCCGACTTTCGGGCAAGATCACGCCGGGTTAGGCTTCCAGGACCTCGGCTAAGCAATTTTAACGGGTTGCCCGGTTCTTTTTTGAACCAGCCCGGTTCTTTTTTTTTATCCAGCCCGGTTCTTTTTACACTTCCAGCTGGAGCTCGGGAGCGGCTTTTTGCACAAGATCACGCCGTGTTAGGCTTCCAGGACCTCAGCTAAGCAATTTTAACGGGTCGCCCGGTTCTTTTTTGATCCAGCCCGGTTCTTTTTTTTATCCAGCCTGGTTCTTTTTACACTTCCAGCTGGAGCTCGGGAGCGGCTTTTTGCACAAGAACACGCCGTGTTAGGCTTCCAGGACCTCGGCTAAGCAATTTTAACGGGTCGCCCGGTTCTTTTTTGATCCAGCCCGGTTCTTTTTTTTATCCAGCCTGGTTCTTTTTACACTTCCAGCTGGAGCTCGGGAGCGGCTTTTTGCACAAGAACACGCCGTGTTAGGCTTCCAGGACCTCGGCTAAGCAATTTTAACGGGTCGCCCGGTTCTTTTTTGATCCAGCCCGGTTCTTTTTTTTATCCAGCCTGGTTCTTTTTACACTTCCAGCTGGAGCTCGGGAGCGGCTTTTTGCACAAGATCACGCCGTGTTAGGCTTCCAGGACCTCGGCTAAGCAATTTTAACGGGTCGCCCGGTTCTTTTTTGATCCAGCCCGGTTCTTTTTTTTATCCAGCCTGGTTCTTTTTACACTTCCAGCTGGAGCTCGGGAGCGGCTTTTTGCACAAGATCACGCCGTGTTAGGCTTCCAGGACCTCGGCTAAGCAATTTTAACGGGTCGCCCGGTTCTTTTTTTTTATCCAGCCCGGTTCTTTTTTTATCCAGCCCGGTTCTTTTTACACTTCCAGCTGGAGCTCGGGAGCGGCTTTTTGCACAAGATCACGCCGTGTTAGGCTTCCAGGACCTCGGCTAAGCAATTTTAACGGGTTGCCCGGTTCTTTTTTGAACCAGCCCGGTTCTTTTTTTTATCCAGCCTGGTTCTTTTTACACTTCCAGCTGGAGCTCGGGAGCGGCTTTTTGCACAAGAACACGCCGTGTTAGGCTTCCAGGACCTCGGCTAAGCAATTTTAACGGGTCGCCCGGTTCTTTTTTGATCCAGCCCGGTTCTTTTTTTTATCCAGCCTGGTTCTTTTTACACTTCCAGCTGGAGCTCGGGAGCGGCTTTTTGCACAAGAACACGCCGTGTTAGGCTTCCAGGACCTCGGCTAAGCAATTTTAACGGGTTGCCCGGTTCTTTTTTGAACCAGCCCGGTTCTTTTTTTTATCCAGCCTGGTTCTTTTTACACTTCCAGCTGGAGCTCGGGAGCGGCTTTTTGCACAAGAACACGCCGTGTTAGGCTTCCAGGACCTCGGCTAAGCAATTTTAACGGGTCGCCCGGTTCTTTTTTGATCCAGCCCGGTTCTTTTTTTTATCCAGCCTGGTTCTTTTTACACTTCCAGCTGGAGCTCGGGAGCGGCTTTTTGCACAAGATCACGCCGTGTTAGGCTTCCAGGACCTCGGCTAAGCAATTTTAACGGGTCGCCCGGTTCTTTTTTTTATCCAGCCCGGTTCTTTTTTTATCCAGCCCGGTTCTTTTTACACTTCCAGCTGGAGCTCGGGAGCGGCTTTTTGCACAAGATCACGCCGTGTTAGGCTTCCAGGACCTCGGCTAAGCAATTTTAACGGGTCGCCCGGTTCTTTTTTGATCCAGCCCGGTTCTTTTTTTTATCCAGCCTGGTTCTTTTTACACTTCCAGCTGGAGCTCGGGAGCGGCTTTTTGCACAAGAACACGCCGTGTTAGGCTTCCAGGACCTCGGCTAAGCAATTTTAACGGGTCGCCCGGTTCTTTTTTTTATCCAGCCCGGTTCTTTTTTTATCCAGCCCGGTTCTTTTTACACTTCCAGCTGGAGCTCGGGAGCGGCTTTTTGCACAAGATCACGCCGTGTTAGGCTTCCAGGACCTCGGCTAAGCAATTTTAACGGGTCGCCCGGTTCTTTTTTGATCCAGCCCGGTTCTTTTTTTTATCCAGCCTGGTTCTTTTTACACTTCCAGCTGGAGCTCGGGAGCGGCTTTTTGCACAAGAACACGCCGTGTTAGGCTTCCAGGACCTCGGCTAAGCAATTTTAACGGGTCGCCCGGTTCTTTTTTTTATCCAGCCCGGTTCTTTTTTTATCCAGCCCGGTTCTTTTTACACTTCCAGCTGGAGCTCGGGAGCGGCTTTTTGCACAAGATCACGCCGTGTTAGGCTTCCAGGACCTCGGCTAAGCAATTTTAACGGGTCGCCCGGTTCTTTTTTGATCCAGCCCGGTTCTTTTTTTTATCCAGCCCGGTTCTTTTTACACTTCCAGCTGGAGCTTGGGAGCGGCTTTTTGCACAAGAACACGCCGTGTTAGGCTTCCAGGACCTCGGCTAAGCAATTTTAACGGGTCGCCCGGTTCTTTTTTGATCCAGCCCGGTTCTTTTTTTATCCAGCCCGGTTCTTTTTACACTTCCAGCTGGAGCTCGGGAGCGGCTTTTTGCACAAGATCACGCCGGGTTAGGCTTCCAGGACCTCGGCTAAGCAATTTTAACGGGTCGCCCGGTTCTTTTTTGATCCAGCCCGGTTCTTTTTTTATCCAGCCCGGTTCTTTTTACACTTCCAGCTGGAGCTCGGGAGCGGTTTTTTGCACAAGATCACGCCGTGTTAGGCTTCCAGGACCTCGGCTAAGCAATTTTAACGGGTCGCCCGGTTCTTTTTTGATCCAGCCCGGTTCTTTTTTTTATCCAGCCCGGTTCTTTTCACACTTCCAGCTGGAGCTCGGCAGCGGCTATTTGCACAAGATCACGCCGGGTTAGGCTTCCAGGACCTCGGCTAAGCAATTTTAACGGGTCGCCCGGTTCTTTTTTGATCCAGCCCGGTTCTTTTTTTATCCAGCCCGGTTCTTTTTACACTTCCAGCTGGAGCTCGGGAGCGGCTTTTTGCACAAGATCACGCCGTGTTAGGCTTCCAGGACCTCGGCTAAGCAATTTTAACGGGTCGCCCGGTTCTTTTTTGATCCAGCCCGGTTCTTTTTTTATCCAGCCCGGTTCTTTTTACACTTCCAGCTGGAGCTCGGGAGCGGTTTTTTGCACAAGATCACGCCGTGTTAGGCTTCCAGGACCTCGGCTAAGCAATTTTAACGGGCCGCCCGGTTCTTTTTTGATCCAGCCCGGTTCTTTTTTGATCCAGCCCGGTTCTTTTTCCACTTCCAGCTGGAGCTCAGCAGCGGCTTTTTGCACAAGATCACGCCGGGTTAGGCTTCCAGGACCTCGGCTAAGCAATTTTAACGGGTCGCCCGGTTCTTTTTTGATCCAGCCCGGTTCTTTTTTTATCCAGCCCGGTTCTTTTTACACTTCCAGCTGGAGCTCGGGAGCGGTTTTTTGCACAAGATCACGCCGTGTTAGGCTTCCAGGACCTCGGCTAAGCAATTTTAACGGGCCGCCCGGTTCTTTTTTGATCCAGCCCGGTTCTTTTTTGATCCAGCCCGGTTCTTTTTCCACTTCCAGCTGGAGCTCAGCAGCGGCTTTTTGCACAAGATCACGCCGGGTTAGGCTTCCAGGACCTCGGCTAAGCACTTCTAACGGGTCGCCCGGTTCTTTTTTTGAACCAGCCCGGTTCTTTTTACACTTCCAGCTGGAGCTCAGCAGCGGCTTTTTGCACAAGATCACGCCGGGTTAGGGTTCCAGGACCTCGGCTAAGCAATTTTAACGGGCCGCCCGGTTCTTTTTTTGATCCAGCCCGGTTCTTTTTACACTTCCAGCTGGAGCTCAGCAGCGGCTTTTTGCACAAGATCACGCCGGGTTAGGCTTCCAGGACCTCGCCTAAGCACTTCTAACGGGCCCTGGTCCACCCCTGCCAGCGCATTTCAAAACTTGGCATTAATTTCGACCTAAGAGACGAAGTCTGATTTTTTTCTACCACTTGGGCGGCCTTTTTGCACCCAGAACACCCGCACCGGCACCATAAATTCGAAGGGTGCCGAGTGCGTCGGCGCAGATTCTGCGACGGAGTGACACTTCCCTCTTGTGGACATTCGGCGGTAGGTGAAATGCGCACTCGGTCTTCTCTTTTCTTTTCCTTCCAGTGAAACTTTGGCAACATTCTGCGAGCTGCTGGCTTCCAGAACCTCGGCCAAGCAGGTGGAGGATTTTTTTCCACTTCCAGCTGGAGGTGAGGAGGGACTTTTTGGGCAAGATCACGCCGACTTAGCAAGCAAGGTGGAAGTGCCAGCATGCTCCGTGGCTGGAAGTGTGGATGTGCCAGCACCCTCCCTGCCTATGGAAGTGTGGAGCTCCAGCACCCTCCCTGCCTATGGAAGTGTGGAGCTCCAGCACCCTCCCTGCCTATGGAAGTGTGGAGCTCCAGCACCCTCCCTGCCTATGGAAGTGTGGAGCTCCAGCACCCTCCCTGCCTATGGAAGTGTGGAGCTCCAGCACCCTCCCTGCCTATGGAAGTGTGGAGCTCCAGCACCCTCCCTGCCTATGGAAGTGTGGAGCTCCAGCACCCTCCCTGCCTATGGAAGTGTGGAGCTCCAGCACCCTCCCTGCCTATGGAAGTGTGGAGCTCCAGCACCCTCCCTGCCTATGGAAGTGTGGAGCTCCAGCACCCTCCCTGCCTATGGAAGTGTGGAGCTCCAGCACCCTCCCTGCCTATGGAAGTGTGGAGCTCCAGCACCCTCCCTGCCTATGGAAGTGTGGAGCTCCAGCACCCTCCCTGCCTATGGAAGTGTGGAGCTCCAGCACCCTCCCTGCCTATGGAAGTGTGGAGCTCCAGCACCCTCCCTGCCTATGGAAGTGTGGAGCTCCAGCACCCTCCCTGCCTATGGAAGTGTGGAGCTCCAGCACCCTCCCTGCCTATGGAAGTGTGGAGCTCCAGCACCCTCCCTGCCTATGGAAGTGTGGAGCTCCAGCACCCTCCCTGCCTATGGAAGTGTGGAGCTCCAGCACCCTCCCTGCCTATGGAAGTGTGGAGCTCCAGCACCCTCCCTGCCTATGGAAGTGTGGAGCTCCAGCACCCTCCCTGCCTATGGAAGTGTGGAGCTCCAGCACCCTCCCTGCCTATGGAAGTGTGGAGCTCCAGCACCCTCCCTGCCTATGGAAGTGTGGAGCTCCAGCACCCTCCCTGCCTATGGAAGTGTGGAGCTCCAGCACCCTCCCTGCCTATGGAAGTGTGGAGCTCCAGCACCCTCCCTGCCTATGGAAGTGTGGAGCTCCAGCACCCTCCCTGCCTATGGAAGTGTGGAGCTCCAGCACCCTCCCTGCCTATGGAAGTGTGGAGCTCCAGCACCCTCCCTGCCTATGGAAGTGTGGAGCTCCAGCACCCTCCCTGCCTATGGAAGTGTGGAGCTCCAGCACCCTCCCTGCCTATGGAAGTGTGGAGCTCCAGCACCCTCCCTGCCTATGGAAGTGTGGAGCTCCAGCACCCTCCCTGCCTATGGAAGTGTGGAGCTCCAGCACCCTCCCTGCCTATGGAAGTGTGGAGCTCCAGCACCCTCCCTGCCTATGGAAGTGTGGAGCTCCAGCACCCTCCCTGCCTATGGAAGTGTGGAGCTCCAGCACCCTCCCTGCCTATGGAAGTGTGGAGCTCCAGCACCCTCCCTGCCTATGGAAGTGTGGAGCTCCAGCACCCTCCCTGCCTATGGAAGTGTGGAGCTCCAGCACCCTCCCTGCCTATGGAAGTGTGGAGCTCCAGCACCCTCCCTGCCTATGGAAGTGTGGAGCTCCAGCACCCTCCCTGCCTATGGAAGTGTGGAGCTCCAGCACCCTCCCTGCCTATGGAAGTGTGGAGCTCCAGCACCCTCCCTGCCTATGGAAGTGTGGAGCTCCAGCACCCTCCCTGCCTATGGAAGTGTGGAGCTCCAGCACCCTCCCTGCCTATGGAAGTGTGGAGCTCCAGCACCCTCCCTGCCTATGGAAGTGTGGAGCTCCAGCACCCTCCCTGCCTATGGAAGTGTGGAGCTCCAGCACCCTCCCTGCCTATGGAAGTGTGGAGCTCCAGCACCCTCCCTGCCTATGGAAGTGTGGAGCTCCAGCACCCTCCCTGCCTATGGAAGTGTGGAGCTCCAGCACCCTCCCTGCCTATGGAAGTGTGGAGCTCCAGCACCCTCCCTGCCTATGGAAGTGTGGAGCTCCAGCACCCTCCCTGCCTATGGAAGTGTGGAGCTCCAGCACCCTCCCTGCCTATGGAAGTGTGGAGCTCCAGCACCCTCCCTGCCTATGGAAGTGTGGAGCTCCAGCACCCTCCCTGCCTATGGAAGTGTGGAGCTCCAGCACCCTCCCTGCCTATGGAAGTGTGGAGCTCCAGCACCCTCCGTGCCTATGGAAGTGTGGAGCTCCAGCACCCTCCCTGCCTATGGAAGTGTGGCGCTCCAGCACCCTCCGTGCCTGGAGCTATGGAAGTATGGAGCTCCAGCACCCTCCGTGCCTATGGAAGTGTGGAGCTCCAGCACCCTCCGTGCCTGGAGCTATGGAAGTGTGGAGCTCCAGCACCCTCCGTGCCTAGGGAAGTGTGGAGCTCCAGCACCCTCCGTGCCTATGGAAGAGCCACCTCCGCGGGCATGCTGCTCAACCACGCCGGCCCAGAGTTCCAGCCGCTCGGCTACACTCTCTCACAAGCCCCGCCTGGAGCTCCCCAGCCCGCCCCTGGTACCTCAACTACCGAGGCCAGCCGCTCGACCAGGCCGGCCCAGAGTTCCAGCCGCTCGGATAAGCTCTGTCACTCTCCCGCTAAGCAGCCACCGGTAACGGGGAAATGTCGCCGCCTTGTGGACACGCCGTTGTAAATGAATGGGCTTTCGCACTTAGTGCAATTTTCGCCAGCTCCGTGGCTGCAAGTATGGAGGTATGGAGCTATGGAGCCACCAGACAGGCTGGAGCTCTGGAGCTATGGAAGTATGGAGCTCTGGAGCTATGGAGCTATGGAGCTATGGAGCTCTGGGGCTATGGAGCTATGGAGCTATGGAGCTCTGGAGCTCTGGTGCTATGGAGCTATGGCGCTCTGGAAGTATGGAGCTATGGAGCTATGGAGCTATGGAGCTATGGAAGTCTGGAGCTATGGAAGTATGGAGCTATGGAAGTATGGAGCTATGGAGCTATGGAGCTATGGAGCTATGGAGCTATGGAGCCACCAGCCAGCACCCTCCGTGGCTGGATCAATGGAAGTGTTTTAGGTACCAGGCAGCCAAAGGGCCGAGGCCTCACGCTCGACCACGCCGGCGCAGAGTTCCAGCCGCTCGGATAAGCTCTGTCACTCACCCGCCGCGCAGCCACCGGTAACGGGGAAATGTCGCCGCCTTGTGGACACGCCGTTGTAAATGAATGGGCTTTCGCACTTAGTGCAATTTTCGCCAACTCTCTGACTGGAGCTATGGAAGTATGGAGCTATGGAGCCACCAGCCACCCAGGCTGGAGCTATGGAGCTCTGGAGCTATGGAGCTCTGGTGCTATGGAAGTATGGAGCTATGGAGCTATGGAAGTATGGCGCTATGGAGCTATGGAGCTCTGGAAGTATGGAGCTATGGAGCTCTGGAGGTATGGAGCTATGGAGCCCTGGAGCCCTGGAGCTATGGAGCCCTGGAGCCCTGGAGCTATGGAGCCCTGGAGCTATGGAGCTATGGAGCCCTGGAGCTATGGAGCCCTGGAGCTATGGAGCTATGGAGCTCTGGTGCTATGGAGCTATGGAGCTCTGGTGCTATGGAGCTATGGAGCTCTGGTGCTATGGAGCTATGGAGCTCTGGTGCTATGGAGCTATGGAGCTCTGGTGCTATGGAGCTCTGGAGCTCTGGTGCTATGGAGCTATGGAGCTCTGGTGCTATGGAGCTCTGGAGCTCTGGTGCTATGGAGCTCTGGAGCTCTGGTGCTATGGAGCTATGGAGCTCTGGTGCTATGGAGCTATGGAGCTCTGGTGCTATGGAGCTATGGAGCTCTGGTGCTATGGAGCTATGGAGCTATGGAGCCACCAGCCAGCACCCTCCGTGGCTGGATCAATGGAAGTGTTTTAGGTACCAGGCAGCCAAAGGGCCGGGGCCTCACGCTCGACCACGCCGGCGCAGAGTTCCAGCCGCTCGGATAAGCTCTGTCACTCACCCGCCGCGCAGCCACCGGTAACGGGGAAATGTCGCCGCCTGGCGGACACGCCGTTGTAAATGAATGGGCTTTCGCACTTAGTGCAATTTTAGCCAACTCCGTGGCTGCAAGTATGGAAGTATGGAGCTATGGAGCCACCAGCCAGCACCCTCCGCGGCTGGAGCTATGGAAGTATGGAGCTATGGAGCTATGGAGCTCTGGAAGTATGGAGCTATGGAGCTCTGGAGGTATGGAGCTATGGAGCCCTGGAGCCCTGGAGCTATGGAGCCCTGGAGCTATGGAGCTATGGAGCCCTGGAGCTATGGAGCCCTGGAGCTATGGAGCTATGGAGCTCTGGTGCTATGGAGCTATGGAGCTCTGGTGCTATGGAGCTATGGAGCTCTGGTGCTATGGAGCTATGGAGCTCTGGTGCTATGGAGCTATGGAGCTCTGGTGCTATGGAGCTATGGAGCTCTGGTGCTATGGAGCTATGGAGCTCTGGTGCTATGGAGCTATGGAGCTCTGGTGCTATGGAGCTATGGAGCTCTGGTGCTATGGAGCTATGGAGCTCTGGTGCTATGGAGCTATGGAGCTATGGAGCTCTGGTGCTATGGAGCT
>NW_028232446.1:0-5000 GCF_054491065.1 Syngnathus leptorhynchus | reverse complement strand
TCAACCAGGTAGGAGAGAGGGTGGCTGGGTAGCGCCTCTCGCTCGCCGGCCCGCCGGAGCGGGGGCTCGCGCGACTGTTTTCCGGACGCCGGCCGCGGTTCGCGGGGGCTCTAGGTGGTCTGACGCTGCCGCGGGGTGAGATGGATCGGGCTGGACCCGGCGCAGCCGAAGCCGAGGACGCGGAACCTCGAATGCGACCCTCGCGGACCCCTAAACGAGAGGAGCTGCGCCCGGCCTCGTAAGACACCTCTTCTCCGGTGCTAGGTCGACCCCGACGCCGCTGGCCGCCGCCGCCGCCTTGCCGCTATCCCTCCGCACGTTTGGGGCCGGTGGCGACCCGCAGGACGGCCGACAACTCGCTCGTTTGGCGGGGCGATGCAAGGTTAGGCGAACTGGGCGGTAACTCGGGTTAGTCGAGGGGACTTCGCGGTGGACAGGGGGGTGCGAATCCGGCCGGGCGGCCCTTCGATGGAGCCTGGTGCAGGGACATTCAATGGGATGAGCCGCGCTCGCCGCGGAACCTTCGAGCGCCGCTACTCAGCAAGTAAACGAGAGGGAGCTGCGCCCGGCCTCGTAAGACGCCTCTTCTCCGGTGCGAGCGCCCCGACGCCGCTGGCCGCCGCCGCCGCCTTGCCGCTATCCCGCCGCGCGTTTGGGGAGGGAGGGCGACCCGTAGGACGGCCCGCCGACTACACGACCGTTTGGCAGAGCGAGTGCAAGGTTAGGCGAGCTGGGCGGTAACTCGGGTTAGTCTGGGGAGACTCGCGGTGGACAGGGTGGCGCGAATCCGGCCGGGCGGCCCCATCGATTAAGCATTGGTAGGGAGCCGAGGATGAGCCGTGCGAAGTGGCCTCGGAGGCGGTCCGTGGGGGACGACGGGGGGGGACGGGCGTCGGCCCTCCGGCCCGAGCAGAGAACGTTCGGTCACCCAAGCGGGAATCTGCGCCCCGGCCCGAGTCGGACTCGGTCGGTGCGGCCCGCTGAGGCCCTCAACTATTCCCGTACGCGGGGGTCGGGAGCTGCGGCGCTGCGCCGGCGACTTACCCGCGCGAGGCACGCACTGCGTGCGGCCAGGATGCGGAGTTGGATCGGCGCTGGTTGGGAACCCTCGGGGAACGAAGGCGGACGGCGGCCAGCCGGCGCCGACGAACCCGTCGGGGAGGGGGCTGGTGGCAGGCGCGATCGGCACTATTGCTGACTGCCGGGAGGGAAGCTGCGCCCCGGCCGAGTCAGACTCAGCCGTTGCGGCCCCCCCGAGCCCGCAGCGCGTAGCGCGGAAGCCATACGCCCCCCCGATGCGGAGCGACAGACGCCCCCGCGACCGCGGTTGGTCGGGAAGGCTTTTCGGATAGAGGTCGGACGGTGTGTGTGTGGACGGCTTCCCGTGGTGCCGCCGCTATCAAGCCGGAGGGTTTGAGAAACGACATTCGCGGAAGGACCGGCGCGGCCGGCGGACGCTCGCACGCGCGGCGCCCGACACTCAGCCGCTCGCTCGGCCTCCGTGGATCGTGGCTAGGTGGGATGGATGCCAAACCGGGTCGTCTCGGTCTCGCCGCAGTACGGTCGCGCCGGGGCCTGCGGGGCGGCGCGGGGAGCGCACGCTCACGCGGCGGCCGGGGCGCTAGAGTGCGACCCGCAGTGGGTAGGAACCGTCCACCCGACGTCGGACGAGCCGAGGCCGATGGAGGCCCTACCAAGGCGGGTCATGAGTGCCAGTCGGTCAGTTGGGTGAGGGGGTACTCGGAGGCCCGCCGGGAGCAGACGGGCGACCGGGGATGGGGGGCGTACGCGGGCGGGCGCCGGGAGAAGACGGCCCGTCCGGGGTCGAATCTCGGCCTGTGTTTTCGGAGCCGGCCGGGCATCACGCTCCCTCCTTGGATGGACAACATTCGTAGTTGACACTTTGTGTCATTTTATCCGAGCGGGCGGGCGCCTCGAGAGGCGGACCGTCCGGGGCGACTCTCGGCCTGTGTTTTCGGAGCCGGCCGGGCCTCACGCTCCCTCCTTGGATGGACAACATTCGTAGTTGACACTTTGTGTCATTTTATCCGAGCAGACGGGCGCCGCGAGGCGGACCGTCCGGGGCGACTCTCGGCCTGTGTTTTCGGAGCCGGCCGGGCATCACGCTCCCTCCTTGGATGGACAACATTCGTAGTTGACACTTTGTGTCATTTTATCCGAGCAGACGGGCGCCGCGAGGCGACCGTCCGGGGCGACTCTCGGCCTGTGTTTAAGGAGCCGGCCGGGCATCACGCTCCTTCCTTGGATGGACAACATTCGTAGTTGACACTTTGTGTCATTTTATCCGAGCGGGCGGGCGCCGCGAGGCGGACCGTCCGGGGCGACTCTCGGCCTGTGTTTAAGGAGCCGGCCGGGCATCACGCTCCTTCCTTGGATGGACAACATTCGCAGTTGACACTTTGTGTCATTTTATCCGAGCAGACGGGCGCCGCGAGGCGGACCGTCCGGGGCGACTCTCGGCCTGTGTTTTCGGAGCCGGCCGGGCATCACGCTCCCTCCTTGGATGGACAACATTCGTAGTTGACACTTTGTGTCATTTTATCCGAGCAGACGGGCGCCGCGAGGCGACCGTCCGGGGCGACTCTCGGCCTGTGTTTAAGGAGCCGGCCGGGCATCACGCTCCTTCCTTGGATGGACAACATTCGTAGTTGACACTTTGTGTCATTTTATCCGAGCGGGCGGGCGCCGCGAGGCGGACCGTCCGGGGCGACTCTCGGCCTGTGTTTAAGGAGCCGGCCGGGCATCACGCTCCTTCCTTGGATGGACAACATTCGCAGTTGACACTTTGTGTCATTTTATCCGAGCAGACGGGCGCCGCGAGGCGGACCGTCCGGGGCGACTCTCGGCCTGTGTTTTCGGAGCCGGCCGGGCATCACGCTCCCTCCTTGGATGGACAACATTCGTAGTTGACACTTTGTGTCATTTTATCCGAGCAGACGGGCGCCGCGAGGCGGACCGTCCGGGGCGACTCTCGGCCTGTGTTTAAGGAGCCGGCCGGGCATCACGCTCCTTCCTTGGATGGACAACATTCGCAGTTGACACTTTGTGTCATTTTGTTCGGCCTGTGTTTAAGGAGGCGGCCGTCCTCCACTCGGTCCGTGTTTTAAGGAGCGACACTCGCGCTCCGGTTCGGCCTGTATTTAGGGAGGCGGCCGTCCTCCGCTTGGTCTGTGTTAAGGGCGACACTCTGTCCATGTTTGAGGAGCCTGGCCCTGACGCTCCTCTCCGGCCTGTGTTTAAGGAGGCGGCCGTCCTCCCCTTGGTCCGTGTTAAGGGCGACACTCGGTCCATGTTTGAGGAGCCTGGCCCTGACGCTCCTCTCCGGCCTGTGTTTAAGGAGGCGGCCGTCCTCCCCTTGGTCCGTGTTAAGGGCGACACTCGGTCCATGTTTGAGGAGCCTGGCCCTGACGCTCCTCTCCGGCCTGTGTTTAAGGAGGCGGCCGTCCTCCCCTTGGTCTGTGTTAAGGGCGACACTCGGTCCATGTTTGAGGAGCCTGGCCCTGACGCTCCTCTCCGGCCTGTGTTTTAAGGAGGCGGCCGTCCTCCCCTTGGTCCGTGTTAAGGGCGACACTCGGTCCATGTTTGAGGAGCCTGGCCCTGACGCTCCTCTCCGGCCTGTGTTTAAGGAGGCGGCCGTCCTCCCCTTGGTCCGTGTTAAGGGCGACACTCGGTCCATGTTTGAGGAGCCTGGCCCTGACGCTCCTCTCCGGCCTGTGTTTAAGGAGGCGGCCGTCCTCCCCTTGGTCTGTGTTAAGGGCGACACTCGGTCCATGTTTGAGGAGCCTGGCCCTGACGCTCCTCTCCGGCCTGTGTTTAAGGAGGCGGCCGTCCTCCCCTTGGTCTGTGTTAAGGGCGACACTCGGTCCATGTTTGAGGAGCCTGGCCCTGACGCTCCTCTCCGGCCTGTGTTTAAGGAGGCGGCCGTCCTCCACTTCCTTCCATGCACCACCACATTCGCAGTTGACACTTTGCCATTTTTTCAGAGAGGTGACACTTAGTCGTTTTTTTCGAAAGTTGACACTTAGTCGTTTTTTCGAAAGTTGACACTTTGCCGTTTTTTCAGAGAGGCGACACTTAGTCGTTTTTTCGAAAGTTGACACTTAGCAGTTTTTTCGAAAGTTGACACTTAGCCGTTTTTTCGAAAGTTGACACTTAGCCGTTTTTTCGAAAGTTGACACTTAGTCACTTTTTCGCCACAGTGACACCTCCAGCGCGTGCCACGGCGCTTTTCAGGTCTTCTATCCGACCTTGTGCTGTCGAGGACGGCGTGTCCGACGCCGTGGGGAGACCAGCACCATCTCCTCCATACTCGTAAACGGGGTGCTTTGGAAAACGGGGGGAAAGTCGATGAGTACACTGACTACTGGGACCATTTCATTGTACTCTGGCGCACCTGAAGACCAAAAAAGGTACTGCACCTTAGCCCGGGTACCTCACCCCCTGGTACCTCGAGGAGAACTTAGAAAAATTTCGACAAATTTTTGGTGAGCTCCAGGGAGAGAGGCTGATTTTTCGCTTTTTGAGGCCGACCGCCGAACCGGCGCGGGGCGGACTCACAAGCCCCGCAGAGCCGTGGGCACTTAGTCGTTTTTTCAGAGAGGCGACACTTAGTCGTTTTTTCAGAGGCGACACTTAGTCGTTTTTTCGAAAGTTGACACTTAGCCGTTTTTTCGAAAGTCGACACTTAGCCGTTTTTTTGGAAAGTTGACACTTAGTCGTTTTTTCGAAAGTTGACACTTAGTCGTTTTTTCGCCACAATTGGCTCTGAGCTCCAGGGGGAGAGCCTGGTTTTGCCTTATTTCAGGCCGGCTGGGGAACCGGCGCGGGTCGGATGCACGAGCCCGGCAGAGCCGTGGGCACTTAGAAAATTTTCGCCGATTAAGCTGGGACCTCCAGGCGGAGACCGGCATTCCTCGTCCTCGGGGTTCGACCCAGGAACCGGCGCTGGGCAGACGCCGTAGCCACGCAGAGCCGTGGGC
>NW_028232445.1:0-35311 GCF_054491065.1 Syngnathus leptorhynchus | reverse complement strand
CAATAAAATTTAAAACGCGTGTAAAACATAAACCAAACGATGAAATTGGTTATTTCTTCATGTATAATGATCAACTCGATACTCCCTAGCCCCCAACAGCCTTTTTTTTCATAACACTTTAACCAGAGTGACGGGAGAGCGGCATTCTCAGAAAACGTGCTTATCTCGGCGAGAAAAAGCGATTTCGGCAATAAAATTTAAAACGCGTGTAAAACATAAACCAAACGATGAAATTGGTTATTTCTTCATGTATAATGATCAACTCGATACTCCCTAGCCCCCAACAGCCTTTTTTTTCATAACACTTTAACCAGAGTGACGGGAGAGCGGCATTTCAGAAAACGTGCTTATCTCGGCGAGAAAAAGCGATTTCGGCAATAAAATTTAAAACGCGTGTAAAACATAAACCAAACGATGAAATTGGTTATTTCTTCATGTATAATGATCAACTCGATACTCCCTAGCCCCCAACAGCCTTTTTTTTCATAACACTTTAACCAGAGTGACGGGAGAGCGGCATTTCAGAAAACGTGCTTATCTCGGCGAGAAAAAGCGATTTCGGCAATAAAATTTAAAACGCGTGTAAAACATAAACCAAACGATGAAATTGGTTATTTCTTCATGTATAATGATCAACTCGATACTCCCTAGCCCCCAACAGCCTTTTTTTTCATAACACTTTAACCAGAGTGACGGGAGAGCGGCATTTCAGAAAACGTGCTTATCTCGGCGAGAAAAAGCGATTTCGGCAATAAAATTTAAAACGCGTGTAAAACATAAACCAAACGATGAAATTGGTTATTTCTTCATGTATAATGATCAACTCGATACTCCCTAGCCCCCAACAGCCTTTTTTTTCATAACACTTTAACCAGAGTGACGGGAGAGCGGCATTTCAGAAAACGTGCTTATCTCGGCGAGAAAAAGCGATTTCGGCAATAAAATTTAAAACGCGTGTAAAACATAAACCAAACGATGAAATTGGTTATTTCTTCATGTATAATGATCAACTCGATACTCCCTAGCCCCCAACAGCCTTTTTTTTCATAACACTTTAACCAGAGTGACGGGAGAGCGGCATTTCAGAAAACGTGCTTATCTCGGCGAGAAAAAGCGATTTCGGCAATAAAATTTAAAACGCGTGTAAAACATAAACCAAACGATGAAATTGGTTATTTCTTCATGTATAATGATCAACTCGATACTCCCTAGCCCCCAACAGCCTTTTTTTTCATAACACTTTAACCAGAGTGACGGGAGAGCGGCATTTCAGAAAACGTGCTTATCTCGGCGAGAAAAAGCGATTTCGGCAATAAAATTTAAAACGCGTGTAAAACATAAACCAAACGATGAAATTGGTTATTTCTTCATGTATAATGATCAACTCGATACTCCCTAGCCCCCAACAGCCTTTTTTTTCATAACACTTTAACCAGAGTGACGGGAGAGCGGCATTTCAGAAAACGTGCTTATCTCGGCGAGAAAAAGCGATTTCGGCAATAAAATTTAAAACGCGTGTAAAACATAAACCAAACGATGAAATTGGTTATTTCTTCATGTATAATGATCAACTCGATACTCCCTAGCCCCCAACAGCCTTTTTTTTCATAACACTTTAACCAGAGTGACGGGAGAGCGGCATTTCAGAAAACGTGCTTATCTCGGCGAGAAAAAGCGATTTCGGCAATAAAATTTAAAACGCGTGTAAAACATAAACCAAACGATGAAATTGGTTATTTCTTCATGTATAATGATCAACTCGATACTCCCTAGCCCCCAACAGCCTTTTTTTTCATAACACTTTAACCAGAGTGACGGGAGAGCGGCATTTCAGAAAACGTGCTTATCTCGGCGAGAAAAAGCGATTTCGGCAATAAAATTTAAAACGCGTGTAAAACATAAACCAAACGATGAAATTGGTTATTTCTTCATGTATAATGATCAACTCGATACTCCCTAGCCCCCAACAGCCTTTTTTTTCATAACACTTTAACCAGAGTGACGGGAGAGCGGCATTTCAGAAAACGTGCTTATCTCGGCGAGAAAAAGCGATTTCGGCAATAAAATTTAAAACGCGTGTAAAACATAAACCAAACGATGAAATTGGTTATTTCTTCATGTATAATGATCAACTCGATACTCCCTAGCCCCCAACAGCCTTTTTTTTCATAACACTTTAACCAGAGTGACGGGAGAGCGGCATTTCAGAAAACGTGCTTATCTCGGCGAGAAAAAGCGATTTCGGCAATAAAATTTAAAACGCGTGTAAAACATAAACCAAACGATGAAATTGGTTATTTCTTCATGTATAATGATCAACTCGATACTCCCTAGCCCCCAACAGCCTTTTTTTTCATAACACTTTAACCAGAGTGACGGGAGAGCGGCATTTCAGAAAACGTGCTTATCTCGGCGAGAAAAAGCGATTTCGGCAATAAAATTTAAAACGCGTGTAAAACATAAACCAAACGATGAAATTGGTTATTTCTTCATGTATAATGATCAACTCGATACTCCCTAGCCCCCAACAGCCTTTTTTTTCATAACACTTTAACCAGAGTGACGGGAGAGCGGCATTTCAGAAAACGTGCTTATCTCGGCGAGAAAAAGCGATTTCGGCAATAAAATTTAAAACGCGTGTAAAACATAAACCAAACGATGAAATTGGTTATTTCTTCATGTATAATGATCAACTCGATACTCCCTAGCCCCCAACAGCCTTTTTTTTCATAACACTTTAACCAGAGTGACGGGAGAGCGGCATTTCAGAAAACGTGCTTATCTCGGCGAGAAAAAGCGATTTCGGCAATAAAATTTAAAACGCGTGTAAAACATAAACCAAACGATGAAATTGGTTATTTCTTCATGTATAATGATCAACTCGATACTCCCTAGCCCCCAACAGCCTTTTTTTTCATAACACTTTAACCAGAGTGACGGGAGAGCGGCATTTCAGAAAACGTGCTTATCTCGGCGAGAAAAAGCGATTTCGGCAATAAAATTTAAAACGCGTGTAAAACATAAACCAAACGATGAAATTGGTTATTTCTTCATGTATAATGATCAACTCGATACTCCCTAGCCCCCAACAGCCTTTTTTTTCATAACACTTTAACCAGAGTGACGGGAGAGCGGCATTTCAGAAAACGTGCTTATCTCGGCGAGAAAAAGCGATTTCGGCAATAAAATTTAAAACGCGTGTAAAACATAAACCAAACGATGAAATTGGTTATTTCTTCATGTATAATGATCAACTCGATACTCCCTAGCCCCCAACAGCCTTTTTTTTCATAACACTTTAACCAGAGTGACGGGAGAGCGGCATTTCAGAAAACGTGCTTATCTCGGCGAGAAAAAGCGATTTCGGCAATAAAATTTAAAACGCGTGTAAAACATAAACCAAACGATGAAATTGGTTATTTCTTCATGTATAATGATCAACTCGATACTCCCTAGCCCCCAACAGCCTTTTTTTTCATAACACTTTAACCAGAGTGACGGGAGAGCGGCATTTCAGAAAACGTGCTTATCTCGGCGAGAAAAAGCGATTTCGGCAATAAAATTTAAAACGCGTGTAAAACATAAACCAAACGATGAAATTGGTTATTTCTTCATGTATAATGATCAACTCGATACTCCCTAGCCCCCAACAGCCTTTTTTTTCATAACACTTTAACCAGAGTGACGGGAGAGCGGCATTTCAGAAAACGTGCTTATCTCGGCGAGAAAAAGCGATTTCGGCAATAAAATTTAAAACGCGTGTAAAACATAAACCAAACGATGAAATTGGTTATTTCTTCATGTATAATGATCAACTCGATACTCCCTAGCCCCCAACAGCCTTTTTTTTCATAACACTTTAACCAGAGTGACGGGAGAGCGGCATTTCAGAAAACGTGCTTATCTCGGCGAGAAAAAGCGATTTCGGCAATAAAATTTAAAACGCGTGTAAAACATAAACCAAACGATGAAATTGGTTATTTCTTCATGTATAATGATCAACTCGATACTCCCTAGCCCCCAACAGCCTTTTTTTTCATAACACTTTAACCAGAGTGACGGGAGAGCGGCATTTCAGAAAACGTGCTTATCTCGGCGAGAAAAAGCGATTTCGGCAATAAAATTTAAAACGCGTGTAAAACATAAACCAAACGATGAAATTGGTTATTTCTTCATGTATAATGATCAACTCGATACTCCCTAGCCCCCAACAGCCTTTTTTTTCATAACACTTTAACCAGAGTGACGGGAGAGCGGCATTTCAGAAAACGTGCTTATCTCGGCGAGAAAAAGCGATTTCGGCAATAAAATTTAAAACGCGTGTAAAACATAAACCAAACGATGAAATTGGTTTTTTCTTCATGTATAATGATCAACTCGATACTCCCTAGCCCCCAACAGCCTTTTTTTTCATAACACTTTAACCAGAGTGACGGGAGAGCGGCATTTCAGAAAACGTGCTTATCTCGGCGAGAAAAAGCGATTTCGGCAATAAAATTTAAAACGCGTGTAAAACATAAACCAAACGATGAAATTGGTTATTTCTTATTGTATAATGATCAACTCGATACTCCCTAGCCCCCAACAGCCTTTTTTTTCATAACACTTTAACCAGAGTGACGGGAGAGCGGCATTTCAGAAAACGTGCTTATCTCGGCGAGAAAAAGCGATTTCGGCAATAAAATTTAAAACGCGTGTAAAACATAAACCAAACGATGAAATTGGTTATTTCTTCATGTATAATGATCAACTCGATACTCCCTAGCCCCCAACAGCCTTTTTTTTCATAACACTTTAACCAGAGTGACGGGAGAGCGGCATTTCAGAAAACGTGCTTATCTCGGCGAGAAAAAGCGATTTCGGCAATAAAATTTAAAACGCGTGTAAAACATAAACCAAACGATGAAATTGGTTATTTCTTCATGTATAATGATCAACTCGATACTCCCTAGCCCCCAACAGCCTTTTTTTTCATAACACTTTAACCAGAGTGACGGGAGAGCGGCATTTCAGAAAACGTGCTTATCTCGGCGAGAAAAAGCGATTTCGGCAATAAAATTTAAAACGCGTGTAAAACATAAACCAAACGATGAAATTGGTTTTTTCTTCATGTATAATGATCAACTCGATACTCCCTAGCCCCCAACAGCCTTTTTTTTCATAACACTTTAACCAGAGTGACGGGAGAGCGGCATTTCAGAAAACGTGCTTATCTCGGCGAGAAAAAGCGATTTCGGCAATAAAATTTAAAACGCGTGTAAAACATAAACCAAACGATGAAATTGGTTATTTCTTCATGTATAATGATCAACTCAATACTCCCTAGCCCCCAACAGTCTTTTTTTTCATAACACTTTAACCAGAGTGACGGGAGAGCGGCATTTCAGAAAACGTGCTTATCTCGGCGAGAAAAAGCGATTTCGGCAATAAAATTTAAAACGCGTGTAAAACATAAACCAAACGATGAAATTGGTTATTTCTTCATGTATAATGATCAACTCGATACTCCCTAGCCCCCAACAGCCTTTTTTTTCATAACACTTTAACCAGAGTGACGGGAGAGCGGCATTTCAGAAAACGTGCTTATCTCGGCGAGAAAAAGCGATTTCGGCAATAAAATTTAAAACGCGTGTAAAACATAAACCAAACGATGAAATTGGTTATTTCTTCATGTATAATGATCAACTCGATACTCCCTAGCCCCCAACAGCCTTTTTTTTCATAACACTTTAACCAGAGTGACGGGAGAGCGGCATTTCAGAAAACGTGCTTATCTCGGCGAGAAAAAGCGATTTCGGCAATAAAATTTAAAACGCGTGTAAAACATAAACCAAACGATGAAATTGGTTATTTCTTCATGTATAATGATCAACTCGATACTCCCTAGCCCCCAACAGCCTTTTTTTTCATAACACTTTAACCAGAGTGACGGGAGAGCGGCATTTCAGAAAACGTGCTTATCTCGGCGAGAAAAAGCGATTTCGGCAATAAAATTTAAAACGCGTGTAAAACATAAACCAAACGATGAAATTGGTTATTTCTTCATGTATAATGATCAACTCAATACTCCCTAGCCCCCAACAGTCTTTTTTTTCATAACACTTTAACCAGAGTGACGGGAGAGCGGCATTTCAGAAAACGTGCTTATCTCGGCGAGAAAAAGCGATTTCGGCAATAAAATTTAAAACGCGTGTAAAACATAAACCAAACGATGAAATTGGTTATTTCTTCATGTATAATGATCAACTCGATACTCCCTAGCCCCCAACAGCCTTTTTTTTCACAACACTTTAACCAGAGTGACGGGAGAGCGGCATTTCAGAAAACGTGCTTATCTCGGCGAGAAAAAGCGATTTCGGCAATAAAATTTAAAACGCGTGTAAAACATAAACCAAACGATGAAATTGGTTATTTCTTCATGTATAATGATCAACTCGATACTCCCTAGCCCCCAACAGCCTTTTTTTCATAACACTTTAACCAGAGTGACGGGAGAGCGGCATTTCAGAAAACGTGCTTATCTCGGCGAGAAAAAGCGATTTCGGCAATAAAATTTAAAACGCGTGTAAAACATAAACCAAACGATGAAATGGGTTATTTCTTCATGTATAATGATCAACTCGATACTCCCTAGCCCCCAACAGCCTTTTTTTTCATAACACTTTAACCAGAGTGACGGGAGAGCGGCATTTCAGAAAACGTGCTTATCTCGGCGAGAAAAAGCGATTTCGGCAATAAAATTTAAAACGCGTGTAAAACATAAACCAAACGATGAAATTGGTTATTTCTTCATGTATAATGATCAACTCGATACTCCCTAGCCCCCAACAGCCTTTTTTTTCATAACACTTTAACCAGAGTGACGGGAGAGCGGCATTTCAGAAAACGTGCTTATCTCGGCGAGAAAAAGCGATTTCGGCAATAAAATTTAAAACGCGTGTAAAACATAAACCAAACGATGAAATGGGTTATTTCTTCATGTATAATGATCAACTCGATACTCCCTAGCCCCCAACAGCCTTTTTTTTCATAACACTTTAACCAGAGTGACGGGAGAGCGGCATTTCAGAAAACGTGCTTATCTCGGCGAGAAAAAGCGATTTCGGCAATAAAATTTAAAACGCGTGTAAAACATAAACCAAACGATGAAATTGGTTATTTCTTCATGTATAATGATCAACTCGATACTCCCTAGCCCACAACAGCCTTTTTTTTCATAACACTTTAACCAGAGTGACGGGAGAGCGGCATTTCAGAAAACGTGCTTATCTCGGCGAGAAAAAGCGATTTCGGCAATAAAATTTAAAACGCGTGTAAAACATAAACCAAACGATGAAATTGGTTATTTCTTCATGTATAATGATCAACTCGATACTCCCTAGCCCCCAACAGCCTTTTTTTTCATAACACTTTAACCAGAGTGACGGGAGAGCGGCATTTCAGAAAACGTGCTTATCTCGGCGAGAAAAAGCGATTTCGGCAATAAAATTTAAAACGCGTGTAAAACATAAACCAAACGATGAAATTGGTTATTTCTTCATGTATAATGATCAACTCGATACTCCCTAGCCCCCAACAGCCTTTTTTTTCATAACACTTTAACCAGAGTGACGGGAGAGCGGCATTTCAGAAAACTTGCTTATCTCGGCGAGAAAAAGCGATTTCGGCAATAGAATTTAAAACGCGTGTAAAACATAAACCAAACGATGAAATTGGTTTTTTCTTCATGTATAATGATCAACTCGATACTCCCTAGCCCCCAACAGCCTTTTTTTTCATAACACTTTAACCAGAGTGACGGGAGAGCGGCATTTCAGAAAACGTGCTTATCTCGGCGAGAAAAAGCGATTTCGGCAATAAAATTTAAAACGCGTGTAAAACATAAACCAAACGATGAAATTGGTTATTTCTTCATGTATAATGATCAACTCGATACTCCCTAGCCCCCAACAGCCTTTTTTTTCATAACACTTTAACCAGAGTGACGGGAGAGCGGCATTTCAGAAAACGTGCTTATCTCGGCGAGAAAAAGCGATTTCGGCAATAAAATTTAAAACGCGTGTAAAACATAAACCAAACGATGAAATTGGTTATTTCTTCATGTATAATGATCAACTCGATACTCCCTAGCCCCCAACAGCCTTTTTTTTCATAACACTTTAACCAGAGTGACGGGAGAGCGGCATTTCAGAAAACGTGCTTATCTCGGCGAGAAAAAGCGATTTCGGCAATAAAATTTAAAACGCGTGTAAAACATAAACCAAACGATGAAATTGGTTATTTCTTCATGTATAATGATCAACTCGATACTCCCTAGCCCCCAACAGCCTTTTTTTTCACAACACTTTAACCAGAGTGACGGGAGAGCGGCATTTCAGAAAACGTGCTTATCTCGGCGAGAAAAAGCGATTTCGGCAATAAAATTTAAAACGCGTGTAAAACATAAACCAAACGATGAAATTGGTTATTTCTTCATGTATAATGATCAACTCGATACTCCCTAGCCCCCAACAGCCTTTTTTTTCATAACACTTTAACCAGAGTGACGGGAGAGCGGCATTTCAGAAAACGTGCTTATCTCGGCGAGAAAAAGCGATTTCGGCAATAAAATTTAAAACGTGTGTAAAACATAAACCAAACGATGAAATTGGTTATTTCTTCATGTATAATGATCAACTCGATACTCCCTAGCCCCCAACAGCCTTTTTTTTCATAACACTTTAACCAGAGTGACGGGAGAGCGGCATTTCAGAAAACGTGCTTATCTCGGCGAGAAAAAGCGATTTCGGCAACAAAATTTAAAACGCGTGTAAAACATAAACCAAACGATGAAATTGGTTATTTCTTCATGTATAATGATCAACTCGATACTCCCTAGCCCCCAACAGCCTTTTTTTTCATAACACTTTAACCAGAGTGACGGGAGAGCGGCATTTCAGAAAACGTGCTTATCTCGGCGAGAAAAAGCGATTTCGGCAATAAAATTTAAAACGCGTGTAAAACATAAACCAAACGATGAAATTGGTTATTTCTTCATGTATAATGATCAACTCGATACTCCCTAGCCCCCAACAGCCTTTTTTTTCATAACACTTTAACCAGAGTGACAAGAGAGCGGCATTTCAGAAAACGTGCTTATCTCGGCGAGAAAAAGCGATTTCGGCAATAAAATTTAAAACGCGTGTAAAACATAAACCAAACGATGAAATTGGTTATTTCTTCATGTATAATGATCAACTCGATACTCCCTAGCCCCCAACAGCCTTTTTTTTTATAACACTTTAACCAGAGTGACGGGAGAGCGGCATTTCAGAAAACGTGCTTATCTCGGCGAGAAAAAGCGATTTCGGCAATAAAATTTAAAACGCGTGTAAAACATAAACCAAACGATGAAATTGGTTATTTCTTCATGTATAATGATCAACTCGATACTCCCTAGCCCCCAACAGCCTTTTTTTTCATAACACTTTAACCAGAGTGACGGGAGAGCGGCATTTCAGAAAACGTGCTTATCTCGGCGAGAAAAAGCGATTTCGGCAATAAAATTTAAAACGCGTGTAAAACATAAACCAAACGATGAAATTGGTTATTTCTTCATGTATAATGATCAACTCGATACTCCCTAGCCCACAACAGCCTTTTTTTTCATAACACTTTAACCAGAGTGACGGGAGAGCGGCATTTCAGAAAACGTGCTTATCTCGGCGAGAAAAAGCGATTTCGGCAATAAAATTTAAAACGCGTGTAAAACATAAACCAAACGATGAAATTGGTTATTTCTTCATGTATAATGATCAACTCGATACTCCCTAGCCCCCAACAGCCTTTTTTTTCATAACACTTTAACCAGAGTGACGGGAGAGCGGCATTTCAGAAAACGTGCTCAGCGAGAAAAAGCGATTTCGGCAATAAAATTTAAAACGCGTGTAAAACATAAACCAAACGATGAAATTGGTTATTTCTTCATGTATAATGATCAACTCGATACTCCCTAGCCCCCAACAGCCTTTTTTTTCATAACACTTTAACCAGAGTGACGGGAGAGCGGCATTTCAGAAAACTTGCTTATCTCGGCGAGAAAAAGCGATTTCGGCAATAGAATTTAAAACGCGTGTAAAACATAAACCAAACGATGAAATTGGTTTTTTCGTCATGTATAATGATCAACTCGATACTCCCTAGCCCCCAACAGCCTTTTTTTTCATAACACTTTAACCGGAGTGACGGGAGAGCGGCATTTCAGAAAACGTGCTTATCTCGGCGAGAAAAAGCGATTTCGGCAATAAAATTTAAAACGCGTGTAAAACATAAACCAAACGATGAAATTGGTTATTTCTTCATGTATAATGATCAACTCGATACTCCCTAGCCCCCAACAGCCTTTTTTTTCATAACACTTTAACCACAGTGACGGGAGAGCGGCATTTCAGAAAACGTGCTTATCTCGGCGAGAAAAAGCGATTTCGGCAATAAAATTTAAAACGCGTGTAAAACATAAACCAAACGATGAAATTGGTTATTTCTTCATGTATAATGATCAACTCGAGTCGAGCTCCAGGGAGAGAGGCTGATTTTTTGCTTTTTGAGGCCGACCGACGAACCGGCGCGGGGCGGACTCAAAAGCCCGCAGAGCCGTAGGCACTTAGAAAAGTTTCGCCTTTGGCTGTGAGCTCCAGGGGGAGAGGCTGGTTTTGCGTTATTTCAGGCCGGCTGGAGAACCGGCGCGGGTCGGACGCACAATCCCCGCAGAGCCGTGGGCACTTAGAAAATTTTCGCCAAGTTGGCTCTGAGCGCCTGGTACCTAATATGGAAGTATAGAGGCCGACTTTCGGGCAAGATCACGCCGCGTTAGGCTTCCAGGACCCCGGCTAAGCAATTTTACCGGCCCGCCCGGTTCTTTTTTTGAACCAGTCCGGTTCTTTTTACACTTCCAGCTGGAGCTCAGCAGCGGCTTTTGGCGCAAGATCACGCCGGGTTAGGCTTCCAGGACCTCGGCTAAGCAATTCTACCGGGCCGCCCGGTTCTTTTTTTGAACCAGCCCGGTTCTTTTTACACTTCCAGCTGAAGCTCACGAGCGGCTTTTGGGACAAGATCACGCCGTGTTAGGCTTCCAGAGCCCCGGCTAAGCAATTTTACCGGCCCGCCCGGTTCTTTTTTTTTAACCAGCCCGGTTCTTTTTACACTTCCAGCTGGAGCTCACGAGCGGCTTTTTGGACACGATCACGCCTGGTTAGGCTTCCAGAGCCCCGGCTAAGCAATTTTAACGGGCCGCCCGGTTCTTTTTTTTAACCAGCCTGGTTCTTTTTACACTTCCAGCTGGAGCTCAGCAGCGGCTTTTTGGACAAGATCACGCCGTGTTAGGCTTCCAGAGCCCCGGCTAAGCAATTTTACCGGGTCGCCCGGTTCTTTTTTTAACCAGCCCGGTTCTTTTTACACTTCCAGCTGGAGCTCAGCAGCGGCTTTTTGCACAGTATCACGCCGGGTTAGGCTTCCAGGACCCCGGCTAGGCAATTTTACCGGGCCGCCCGGTTCTTTTTTTTAACCAGCCCGGTTCTTTTTACACTTCCAGCTGGAGCTCAGCAGCGGCTTTTTGGACAAGATCACGCCGTGTTAGGCTTCCAGAGCCCCGGCTAAGCAATTTTACCGGGTCGCCCGGTTCTTTTTTTTAACCAGCCCGGTTCTTTTTACACTTCCAGCTGGAGCTCAGCAGCGGCTTTTTGGACAAGATCACGCCGTGTTAGGCTTCCAGAGCCCCGGCTAAGCAATTTTACCGGGTCGCCCGGTTCTTTTTTTAACCAGCCCGGTTCTTTTTACACATCCAGCTGGAGCTCAGCAGCGTGTAAAACATAAACCAAACGATGAAATTGGTTATTTCTTCATGTATAATGATCAACTCGATACTCCCTAGCCCCCAACAGCCTTTTTTTTCATAACACTTTAACCAGAGTGACTGGAGAGCGGCATTTCAGAAAACGTGCTTATCTCGGCGAGAAAAAGCGATTTCGGCAATAAAATTTAAAACGCGTGTAAAACATAAACCAAACGATGAAATTGGTTATTTCTTCATGTATAATGATCAACTCGATACTCCCTAGCCCCCAACAGCCTTTTTTTTCATAACACTTTAACCAGAGTGACGGGAGAGCGGCATTTCAGAAAACGTGCTTATCTCGGCGAGAAAAAGCGATTTCGGCAATAAAATTTAAAACGCGTGTAAAACATAAACCAAACGATGAAATTGGTTATTTCTTCATGTATAATGATCAACTCGATACTCCCTAGCCCCCAACAGCCTTTTTTTTCATAACACTTTAACCAGAGTGACGGGAGAGCGGCATTTCAGAAAACGTGCTTATCTCGGCGAGAAAAAGCGATTTCGGCAATAAAATTTAAAACGCGTGTAAAACATAAACCAAACGATGAAATTGGTTATTTCTTCATGTATAATGATCAACTCGATACTCCCTAGCCCCCAACAGCCTTTTTTTTCATAACACTTTAACCAGAGTGACGGGAGAGCGGCATTTCAGAAAACGTGCTTATCTCGGCGAGAAAAAGCGATTTCGGCAATAAAATTTAAAACGCGTGTAAAACATAAACCAAACGATGAAATTGGTTATTTCTTCATGTATAATGATCAACTCGATACTCCCTAGCCCCCAACAGCCTTTTTTTCCATAACACTTTAACCAGAGTGACGGGAGAGCGGCATTTCAGAAAACGTGCTTATCTCGGCGAGAAAAAGCGATTTCGGCAATAAAATTTAAAACGCGTGTAAAACATAAACCAAACGATGAAATTGGTTATTTCTTCATGTATAATGATCAACTCGATACTCCCTAGCCCCCAACAGCCTTTTTTTCCATAACACTTTAACCAGAGTGACGGGAGAGCGGCATTTCAGAAAACGTGCTTATCTCGGCGAGAAAAAGCGATTTCGGCAATAAAATTTAAAACGCGTGTAAAACATAAACCAAACGATGAAATTGGTTATTTCTTCATGTATAATGATCAACTCGATACTCCCTAGCCCCCAACAGCCTTTTTTTTCACAACACTTTAACCAGAGTGACGGGAGAGCGGCATTTCAGAAAACGTGCTTATCTCGGCGAGAAAAAGTGATTTTGGCAATAAAATTTAAAACGCGTGTAAAACATAAACCAAACGATGAAATTGGTTATTTCTTCATGTATAATGATCAACTCGATACTCCCTAGCCCCCAACAGCCTTTTTTTTCATAACACTTTAACCAGAGTGACGGGAAAGCGGCATTTCAGAAAACGTGCTTATCTCGGCGAGAAAAAGCGATTTCGGCAATAAAATTTAAAACGCGTGTAAAACATAAACCAAACGATGAAATTGGTTATTTCTTCATGTATAATGATCAACTCGATACTCCCTAGCCCCCAACAGCCTTTTTTTTCATAACACTTTAACCAGAGTGACGGGAGAGCGGCATTTCAGAAAACGTGCTTATCTCGGCGAGAAAAAGCGATTTCGGCAATAAAATTTAAAACGCGTGTAAAACATAAACCAAACGATGAAATTGGTTATTTCTTCATGTATAATGATCAACTCGATACTCCCTAGCCCCCAACAGCCTTTTTTTTCATAATACTTTAACCAGAGTGACGGGAGACCGGCATTTCAGAAAACGTGCTTATCTCGGCGAGAAAAAGCGATTTCAGCAATAAAATTTAAAACGCGTGTAAAACATAAACCAAACGATAAAAATTGGTTATTTCTTCATGTATAATGATCAACTCGATACTCCCTAGCCCCCAACAGCCTTTTTTTTCATAACACTTTAGCCAGAGTGACGGGAGAGCGGCATTTCAGAAAACGTGCTTATCTCGGCGAGAAAAAGCGATTTCAGCAATAAAATTTAAAACGCGTGTAAAACATAAACCAAACGATGAAATTGGTTACTTCTTCATGTATAATGATCAACTCGATACTCCCTAGCCCCCAACAGCCTTTTTTTTCATAACACTTTAACCAGAGTGACGGGAGAGCGGCATTTCAGAAAACGTGCTTATCTCGGCGAGAAAAAGCGATTTCGGCAATAAAATTTAAAACGCGTGTAAAACATAAACCAAACGATGAAATTGGTTATTTCTTCATGTATAATGATCAACTCGATACTCCCTAGCCCCCAACAGCCTTTTTTTTCATAACACTTTAACCAGAGTGACGGGAGAGCGGCATTTCAGAAAACGTGCTTATCTCGGCGAGAAAAAGCGATTTCGGCAATAAAATTTAAAACGCGTGTAAAACATAAACCAAACGATGAAATTGGTTATTTCTTCATGTATAATGATCAACTCGATACTCCCTAGCCCCCAACAGCCTTTTTTTTCATAACACTTTAACCAGAGTGACGGGAGAGCGGCATTTCAGAAAACGTGCTTATCTCGGCGAGAAAAAGCGATTTCGGCAATAAAATTTAAAACGCGTGTAAAACATAAACCAAACGATGAAATTGGTTATTTCTTCATGTATAATGATCAACTCGATACTCCCTAGCCCCCAACAGCCTTTTTTTTCACAACACTTTAACCAGAGTGACGGGAGAGCGGCATTTCAGAAAACGTGCTTATCTCGGCGAGAAAAAGCGATTTCGGCAATAAAATTTAAAACGCGTGTAAAACATAAACCAAACGATGAAATTGGTTATTTCTTCATGTATAATGATCAACTCGATACTCCCTAGCCCCCAACAGCCTTTTTTTTCATAACACTTTAACCAGAGTGACGGGAAAGCGGCATTTCAGAAAACGTGCTTATCTCGGCGAGAAAAAGCGATTTCGGCAATAAAATTTAAAACGCGTGTAAAACATAAACCAAACGATGAAATTGGTTATTTCTTCATGTATAATGATCAACTCGATACTCCCTAGCCCCCAACAGCCTTTTTTTTTCATAACACTTTAACCAGAGTGACGGGAGAGCGGCATTTCAGAAAACGTGCTTATCTCGGCGAGAAAAAGCGATTTCGGCAATAAAATTTAAAACGCGTGTAAAACATAAACCAAACGATGAAATTGGTTATTTCTTCATGTATAATGATCAACTCGATACTCCCTAGCCCCCAACAGCCTTTTTTTTCATAATACTTTAACCAGAGTGACGGGAGACCGGCATTTCAGAAAACGTGCTTATCTCGGCGAGAAAAAGCGATTTCGGCAATAAAATTTAAAACGCGTGTAAAACATAAACCAAACGATAAAAATTGGTTATTTCTTCATGTATAATGATCAACTCGATACTCCCTAGCCCCCAACAGCCTTTTTTTTCATAACACTTTAGCCAGAGTGACGGGAGAGCGGCATTTCAGAAAACGTGCTTATCTCGGCGAGAAAAAGCGATTTCAGCAATAAAATTTAAAACGCGTGTAAAACATAAACCAAACGATGAAATTGGTTATTTCTTCATGTATAATGATCAACTCGATACTCCCTAGCCCCCAACAGCCTTTTTTTTCATAACACTTTAACCAGAGTGACGGGAGAGCGGCATTTCAGAAAACGTGCTTATCTCGGCGAGAAAAAGCGATTTCGGCAATAAAATTTAAAACGCGTGTAAAACATAAACCAAACGATGAAATTGGTTATTTCTTCATGTATAATGATCAACTCGATACTCCCTAGCCCCCAACAGCCTTTTTTTTCACAACACTTTAACCAGAGTGACGGGAGAGCGGCATTTCAGAAAACGTGCTTATCTCGGCGAGAAAAAGCGATTTCGGCAATAAAATTTAAAACGCGTGTAAAACATAAACCAAACGATGAAATTGGTTATTTCTTCATGTATAATGATCAACTCGATACTCCCTAGCCCCCAACAGCCTTTTTTTTCATAACACTTTAACCAGAGTGACGGGAAAGCGGCATTTCAGAAAACGTGCTTATCTCGGCGAGAAAAAGCGATTTCGGCAATAAAATTTAAAACGCGTGTAAAACATAAACCAAACGATGAAATTGGTTATTTCTTCATGTATAATGATCAACTCGATACTCCCTAGCCCCCAACAGCCTTTTTTTTCATAACACTTTAACCAGAGTGACGGGAGAGCGGCATTTCAGAAAACGTGCTTATCTCGGCGAGAAAAAGCGATTTCGGCAATAAAATTTAAAACGCGTGTAAAACATAAACCAAACGATGAAATTGGTTATTTCTTCATGTATAATGATCAACTCGATACTCCCTAGCCCCCAACAGCCTTTTTTTCATAACACTTTAACCAGAGTGACGGGAGAGCGGCATTTCAGAAAACGTGCTTATCTCGGCGAGAAAAAGCGATTTCGGCAATAAAATTTAAAACGCGTGTAAAACATAAACCAAACGATGAAATTGGTTATTTCTTCATGTATAATGATCAACTCGATACTCCCTAGCCCCCAACAGCCTTTTTTTTTTTTATAACACTTTAACCAGAGTGACAGGAGAGCGGCATTTCAGAAAACGTGCTTATCTCGGCGAGAAAAAGCGATTTCGGCAATAAAATTTAAAACGCGTGTAAAACATAAACCAAACGATGAAATTGGTTATTTCTTCATGTATAATGATCAACTCGATACTCCCTAGCCCCCAACAGCCTTTTTTTTCATAACACTTTAACCAGAGTGACGGGAGAGCGGCATTTCAGAAAACGTGCTTATCTCGGCGAGAAAAAGCGATTTCGGCAATAAAATTTAAAATGCGTGTAAAACATAAACCAAACAATGAAATTGGTTATTTCTTCATGTATAATAATCAACTCGATACTCCCTAGCCCCCAACAGCCTTTTTTTCCATAACACTTTAACCAGAGTGACGGGAGAGCGGCATTTCAGAAAACGTGCTTATTTCGGCGAGAAAAAGCGATTTCGGCAATAAAATTTAAAACGCGTGTAAAACATAAACCAAACGATGAAATTGGTTATTTCTTATTGTATAATGATCAACTCGATACTCCCTAGCCCCCAACAGCCTTTTTTTTCATAACACTTTAACCAGAGTGACGGGAGAGCGGCATTTCAGAAAACGTGCTTATCTCGGCGAGAAAAAGCGATTTCGGCAATAAAATTTAAAACGCGTGTAAAACATAAACCAAACGATGAAATTGGTTATTTCTTCATGTATAATGATCAACTCGATACTCCCTAGCCCCCAACAGCCTTTTTTTTCATAACACTTTAACCAGAGTGACGGGAGAGCGGCATTTCAGAAAACGTGCTTATCTCGGCGAGAAAAAGCGATTTCGGCAATAAAATTTAAAACGCGTGTAAAACATAAACCAAACGATGAAATTGGTTATTTCTTCATGTATAATGATCAACTCGATACTCCCTAGCCCCCAACAGCCTTTTTTTTCATAACACTTTAGCCAGAGTGACGGGAGAGCGGCATTTCAGAAAACGTGCTTATCTCGGCGAGAAAAAGCGATTTCAGCAATAAAATTTAAAACGCGTGTAAAACATAAACCAAACGATGAAATTGGTTATTTCTTCATGTATAATGATCAACTCGATACTCCCTAGCCCCCAACAGCCTTTTTTTTCATAACACTTTAACCAGAGTGACGGGAGAGCGGCATTTCAGAAAACGTGCTTATCTCGGCGAGAAAAAGCGATTTCGGCAATAAAATTTAAAACGCGTGTAAAACATAAACCAAACGATGAAATTGGTTATTTCTTCATGTATAATGATCAACTCGATACTCCCTAGCCCCCAACAGCCTTTTTTTTCATAACACTTTAACCAGAGTGACGGGAGAGCGGCATTTCAGAAAACGTGCTTATCTCGGCGAGAAAAAGCGATTTCGGCAATAAAATTTAAAACGCGTGTAAAACATAAACCAAACGATGAAATTGGTTATTTCTTCATGTATAATGATCAAATCGATACTCCCTAGCCCCCAACAGCCTTTTTTTTCATAACACTTTAACCAGAGTGACGGGAGAGCGGCATTTCAGAAAACGTGCTTATCTCGGCGAGAAAAAGCGATTTCGGCAATAAAATTTAAAACGCGTGTAAAACATAAACCAAACGATGAAATTGGTTATTTCTTCATGTATAATGATCAACTCGATACTCCCTAGCCCCCAACAGCCTTTTTTTTCACAACACTTTAACCAGAGTGACGGGAGAGCGGCATTTCAGAAAACGTGCTTATCTCGGCGAGAAAAAGCGATTTCGGCAATAAAATTTAAAACGCGTGTAAAACATAAACCAAACGATGAAATTGGTTATTTCTTCATGTATAATGATCAACTCGATACTCCCTAGCCCCCAACAGCCTTTTTTTTCATAACACTTTAACCAGAGTGACGGGAAAGCGGCATTTCAGAAAACGTGCTTATCTCGGCGAGAAAAAGCGATTTCGGCAATAAAATTTAAAACGCGTGTAAAACATAAACCAAACGATGAAATTGGTTATTTCTTCATGTATAATGATCAACTCGATACTCCCTAGCCCCCAACAGCCTTTTTTTTCATAACACTTTAACCAGAGTGACGGGAGAGCGGCATTTCAGAAAACGTGCTTATCTCGGCGAGAAAAAGCGATTTCGGCAATAAAATTTAAAACGCGTGTAAAACATAAACCAAACGATGAAATTGGTTATTTCTTCATGTATAATGATCAACTCGATACTCCCTAGCCCCCAACAGCCTTTTTTTTCATAATACTTTAACCAGAGTGACGGGAGACCGGCATTTCAGAAAACGTGCTTATCTCGGCGAGAAAAAGCGATTTCGGCAATAAAATTTAAAACGCGTGTAAAACATAAACCAAACGATAAAAATTGGTTTTTTCTTCATGTATAATGATCAACTCGATACTCCCTAGCCCCCAACAGCCTTTTTTTTCATAACACTTTAGCCAGAGTGACGGGAGAGCGGCATTTCAGAAAACGTGCTTATCTCGGCGAGAAAAAGCGATTTCAGCAATAAAATTTAAAACGCGTGTAAAACATAAACCAAACGATGAAATTGGTTATTTCTTCATGTATAATGATCAACTCGATACTCCCTAGCCCCCAACAGCCTTTTTTTTCATAACACTTTAACCAGAGTGACGGGAGAGCGGCATTTCAGAAAACGTGCTTATCTCGGCGAGAAAAAGCGATTTCGGCAATAAAATTTAAAACGCGTGTAAAACATAAACCAAACGATGAAATTGGTTATTTCTTCATGTATAATGATCAACTCGATACTCCCTAGCCCCCAACAGCCTTTTTTTTCATAACACTTTAACCAGAGTGACGGGAGAGCGGCATTTCAGAAAACGTGCTTATCTCGGCGAGAAAAAGCGATTTCGGCAATAAAATTTAAAACGCGTGTAAAACATAAACCAAACGATGAAATTGGTTATTTCTTCATGTATAATGATCAACTCGATACTCCCTAGCCCCCAACAGCCTTTTTTTTTTTTTATAACACTTTAACCAGAGTGACAGGAGAGCGGCATTTCAGAAAACGTGCTTATCTCGGCGAGAAAAAGCGATTTCGGCAATAAAATTTAAAACGCGTGTAAAACATAAACCAAACGATGAAATTGGTTATTTCTTCATGTATAATGATCAACTCGATACTCCCTAGCCCCCAACAGCCTTTTTTTTCATAACACTTTAACCAGAGTGACGGGAGAGCGGCATTTCAGAAAACGTGCTTATCTCGGCGAGAAAAAGCGATTTCGGCAATAAAATTTAAAACGCGTGTAAAACATAAACCAAACGATGAAATGGGTTATTTCTTCATGTATAATGATCAACTCGATACTCCCTAGCCCCCAACAGCCTTTTTTTTCATAACACTTTAACCAGAGTGACGGGAGAGCGGCATTTCAGAAAACGTGCTTATCTCGGCGAGAAAAAGCGATTTCGGCAATAAAATTTAAAACGCGTGTAAAACATAAACCAAACGATGAAATTGGTTATTTCTTCATGTATAATGATCAACTCGATACTCCCTAGCCCCCAACAGCCTTTTTTTTCATAACACTTTAACCAGAGTGACGGGAGACCGGCATTTCAGAAAACGTGCTTATCTCGGCGAGAAAAAGCGATTTCGGCAATAAAATTTAAAACGCGTGTAAAACATAAACCAAACGATGAAATTGGTTATTTCTTCATGTATAATGATCAACTCGATACTCCCTAGCCCCCAACAGCCTTTTTTTTCATAACACTTTAACCAGAGTGACGGGAGAGCGGCATTTCAGAAAACGTGCTTATCTCGGCGAGAAAAAGCGATTTCGGCAATAAAATTTAAAACGCGTGTAAAACATAAACCAAACGATGAAATTGGTTATTTCTTCATGTATAATGATCAAATCGATACTCCCTAGCCCCCAACAGCCTTTTTTTTCATAACACTTTAACCAGAGTGACGGGAGAGCGGCATTTCAGAAAACGTGCTTATCTCGGCGAGAAAAAGCGATTTCGGCAATAAAATTTAAAACGCGTGTAAAACATAAACCAAACGATGAAATTGGTTATTTCTTCATGTATAATGATCAACTCGATACTCCCTAGCCCCCAACAGCCTTTTTTTTCACAACACTTTAACCAGAGTGACGGGAGAGCGGCATTTCAGAAAACGTGCTTATCTCGGCGAGAAAAAGCGATTTCGGCAATAAAATTTAAAACGCGTGTAAAACATAAACCAAACGATGAAATTGGTTATTTCTTCATGTATAATGATCAACTCGATACTCCCTAGCCCCCAACAGCCTTTTTTTTCATAACACTTTAACCAGAGTGACGGGAAAGCGGCATTTCAGAAAACGTGCTTATCTCGGCGAGAAAAAGCGATTTCGGCAATAAAATTTAAAACGCGTGTAAAACATAAACCAAACGATGAAATTGGTTATTTCTTCATGTATAATGATCAACTCGATACTCCCTAGCCCCCAACAGCCTTTTTTTTCATAACACTTTAACCAGAGTGACGGGAGAGCGGCATTTCAGAAAACGTGCTTATCTCGGCGAGAAAAAGCGATTTCGGCAATAAAATTTAAAACGCGTGTAAAACATAAACCAAACGATGAAATTGGTTATTTCTTCATGTATAATGATCAACTCGATACTCCCTAGCCCCCAACAGCCTTTTTTTTCATAATACTTTAACCAGAGTGACGGGAGACCGGCATTTCAGAAAACGTGCTTATCTCGGCGAGAAAAAGCGATTTCGGCAATAAAATTTAAAACGCGTGTAAAACATAAACCAAACGATAAAAATTGGTTATTTCTTCATGTATAATGATCAACTCGATACTCCCTAGCCCCCAACAGCCTTTTTTTTCATAACACTTTAGCCAGAGTGACGGGAGAGCGGCATTTCAGAAAACGTGCTTATCTCGGCGAGAAAAAGCGATTTCAGCAATAAAATTTAAAACGCGTGTAAAACATAAACCAAACGATGAAATTGGTTATTTCTTCATGTATAATGATCAACTCGATACTCCCTAGCCCCCAACAGCCTTTTTTTTCATAACACTTTAACCAGAGTGACGGGAGAGCGGCATTTCAGAAAACGTGCTTATCTCGGCGAGAAAAAGCGATTTCGGCAATAAAATTTAAAACGCGTGTAAAACATAAACCAAACGATGAAATTGGTTATTTCTTCATGTATAATGATCAACTCGATACTCCCTAGCCCCCAACAGCCTTTTTTTTCATAACACTTTAACCAGAGTGACGGGAGAGCGGCATTTCAGAAAACGTGCTTATCTCGGCGAGAAAAAGCGATTTCGGCAATAAAATTTAAAACGCGTGTAAAACATAAACCAAACGATGAAATTGGTTATTTCTTCATGTATAATGATCAACTCGATACTCCCTAGCCCCCAACAGCCTTTTTTTTCATAACACTTTAACCAGAGTGACGGGAGAGCGGCATTTCAGAAAACGTGCTTATCTCGGCGAGAAAAAGCGATTTCGGCAATAAAATTTAAAACGCGTGTAAAACATAAACCAAACGATGAAATTGGTTATTTCTTCATGTATAATGATCAACTCGATACTCCCTAGCCCCCAACAGCCTTTTTTTTCATAACACTTTAACCAGAGTGACGGGAGAGCGGCATTTCAGAAAACGTGCTTATCTCGGCGAGAAAAAGCGATTTCGGCAATAAAATTTAAAACGCGTGTAAAACATAAACCAAACGATGAAATTGGTTATTTCTTCATGTATAATGATCAACTCGATACTCCCTAGCCCCCAACAGCCTTTTTTTTCATAACACTTTAACCAGAGTGACGGGAGAGCGGCATTTCAGAAAACGTGCTTATCTCGGCGAGAAAAAGCGATTTCGGCAATAAAATTTAAAACGCGTGTAAAACATAAACCAAACGATGAAATTGGTTATTTCTTCATGTATAATGATCAACTTGATACTCCCTAGCCCCCAACAGCCTTTTTTTTCACAACACTTTAACCAGAGTGACGGGAGAGCGGCATTTCAGAAAACGTGCTTATCTCGGCGAGAAAAAGCGATTTCGGCAATAAAATTTAAAACGCGTGTAAAACATAAACCAAACGATGAAATTGGTTATTTCTTCATGTATAATGATCAACTCGATACTCCCTAGCCCCCAACAGCCTTTTTTTTCATAACACTTTAACCAGAGTGACGGGAGAGCGGCATTTCAGAAAACGTGCTTATCTCGGCGAGAAAAAGCGATTTCGGCAATAAAATTTAAAACGCGTGTAAAACATAAACCAAACGATGAAATTGGTTATTTCTTCATGTATAATGATCAACTCGATACTCCCTAGCCCCCAACAGCCTTTTTTTTCATAACACTTTAACCAGAGTGACGGGAGAGCGGCATTTCAGAAAACGTGCTTATCTCGGCGAGAAAAAGCGATTTCGGCAATAAAATTTAAAACGCGTGTAAAACATAAACCAAACGATGAAATTGGTTATTTCTTCATGTATAATGATCAACTCGATACTCCCTAGCCCCCAACAGCCTTTTTTTTCATAACACTTTAACCAGAGTGACGGGAGAGCGGCATTTCAGAAAACGTGCTTATCTCGGCGAGAAAAAGCGATTTCGGCAATAAAATTTAAAACGCGTGTAAAACATAAACCAAACGATGAAATTGGTTATTTCTTCATGTATAATGATCAACTCGATACTCCCTAGCCCCCAACAGCCTTTTTTTTCATAACACTTTAACCAGAGTGACGGGAGAGCGGCATTTCAGAAAACGTGCTTATCTCGGCGAGAAAAAGCGATTTCGGCAATAAAATTTAAAACGCGTGTAAAACATAAACCAAACGATGAAATTGGTTATTTCTTCATGTATAATGATCAACTCGATACTCCCTAGCCCCCAACAGCCTTTTTTTTCATAACACTTTAACCAGAGTGACGGGAGAGCGGCATTTCAGAAAACGTGCTTATCTCGGCGAGAAAAAGCGATTTCGGCAATAAAATTTAAAACGCGTGTAAAACATAAACCAAACGATGAAATTGGTTATTTCTTCATGTATAATGATCAACTTGATACTCCCTAGCCCCCAACAGCCTTTTTTTTCACAACACTTTAACCAGAGTGACGGGAGAGCGGCATTTCAGAAAACGTGCTTATCTCGGCGAGAAAAAGCGATTTCGGCAATAAAATTTAAAACGCGTGTAAAACATAAACCAAACGATGAAATTGGTTATTTCTTCATGTATAATGATCAACTCGATACTCCCTAGCCCCCAACAGCCTTTTTTTTCATAACACTTTAACCAGAGTGACGGGAGAGCGGCATTTCAGAAAACGTGCTTATCTCGGCGAGAAAAAGCGATTTCGGCAATAAAATTTAAAACGTGTGTAAAACATAAACCAAACGATGAAATTGGTTATTTCTTCATGTATAATGATCAACTCGATACTCCCTAGCCCCCAACAGCCTTTTTTTTATAACACTTTAACCAGAGTGACGGGAGAGCGGCATTTCAGAAAACGTGCTTATCTCGGCGAGAAAAAGCGATTTCGGCAATAAAATTTAAAACGCGTGTAAAACATAAACCAAACGATGAAATTGGTTATTTCTTCATGTATAATGATCAACTCGATACTCCTAGCCCCCAACAGCCTTTTTTTTCATAACACTTTAACCAGAGTGACGGGAGAGCGGCATTTCAGAAAACGTGCTTATCTCGGCGAGAAAAAGCGATTTCGGCAATAAAATTTAAAACGCGTGTAAAACATAAACCAAACGATGAAATTGGTTATTTCTTCATGTATAATGATCAACTCGATACTCCCTAGCCCCCAACAGCCTTTTTTTTCATAACACTTTAACCAGAGTGACGGGAGAGCGGCATTTCAGAAAACGTGCTTATCTCGGCGAGAAAAAGCGATTTCGGCAATAAAATTTAAAACGCGTGTAAAACATAAACCAAACGATGAAATGGGTTATTTCTTCATGTATAATGATCAACTCGATACTCCCTAGCCCCCAACAGCCTTTTTTTTCATAACACTTTAACCAGAGTGACGGGAGAGCGGCATTTCAGAAAACGTGCTTATCTCGGCGAGAAAAAGCGATTTCGGCAATAAAATTTAAAACGCGTGTAAAACATAAACCAAACGATGAAATTGGTTATTTCTTCATGTATAATGATCAACTCGATACTCCCTAGCCCCCAACAGCCTTTTTTTTCATAACACTTTAACCAGAGTGACGGGAGAGCGGCATTTCAGAAAACGTGCTTATCTCGGCGAGAAAAAGCGATTTCGGCAATAAAATTTAAAACGCGTGTAAAACATAAACCAAACGATGAAATTGGTTATTTCTTCATGTATAATGATCAACTCGATACTCCCTAGCCCCCAACAGCCTTTTTTTTCATAACACTTTAACCAGAGTGACGGGAGAGCGGCATTTCAGAAAACGTGCTTATCTCGGCGAGAAAAAGCGATTTCGGCAATAAAATTTAAAACGCGTGTAAAACATAAACCAAACGATGAAATTGGTTATTTCTTCATGTATAATGATCAAATCGATACTCCCTAGCCCCCAACAGCCTTTTTTTTCATAACACTTTAACCAGAGTGACGGGAGAGCGGCATTTCAGAAAACGTGCTTATCTCGGCGAGAAAAAGCGATTTCGGCAATAAAATTTAAAACGCGTGTAAAACATAAACCAAACGATGAAATTGGTTATTTCTTCATGTATAATGATCAACTCGATACTCCCTAGCCCCCAACAGCCTTTTTTTTCACAACACTTTAACCAGAGTGACGGGAGAGCGGCATTTCAGAAAACGTGCTTATCTCGGCGAGAAAAAGCGATTTCGGCAATAAAATTTAAAACGCGTGTAAAACATAAACCAAACGATGAAATTGGTTATTTCTTCATGTATAATGATCAACTCGATACTCCCTAGCCCCCAACAGCCTTTTTTTTCATAACACTTTAACCAGAGTGACGGGAAAGCGGCATTTCAGAAAACGTGCTTATCTCGGCGAGAAAAAGCGATTTCGGCAATAAAATTTAAAACGCGTGTAAAACATAAACCAAACGATGAAATTGGTTATTTCTTCATGTATAATGATCAACTCGATACTCCCTAGCCCCCAACAGCCTTTTTTTTCATAACACTTTAACCAGAGTGACGGGAGAGCGGCATTTCAGAAAACGTGCTTATCTCGGCGAGAAAAAGCGATTTCGGCAATAAAATTTAAAACGCGTGTAAAACATAAACCAAACGATGAAATTGGTTATTTCTTCATGTATAATGATCAACTCGATACTCCCTAGCCCCCAACAGCCTTTTTTTTCATAATACTTTAACCAGAGTGACGGGAGACCGGCATTTCAGAAAACGTGCTTATCTCGGCGAGAAAAAGCGATTTCGGCAATAAAATTTAAAACGCGAGTAAAACATAAACCAAACGATAAAAATTGGTTATTTCTTCATGTATAATGATCAACTCGATACTCCCTAGCCCCCAACAGCCTTTTTTTTCATAACACTTTAGCCAGAGTGACGGGAGAGCGGCATTTCAGAAAACGTGCTTATCTCGGCGAGAAAAAGCGATTTCAGCAATAAAATTTAAAACGCGTGTAAAACATAAACCAAACGATGAAATTGGTTATTTCTTCATGTATAATGATCAACTCGATACTCCCTAGCCCCCAACAGCCTTTTTTTTCATAACACTTTAACCAGAGTGACGGGAGAGCGGCATTTCAGAAAACGTGCTTATCTCGGCGAGAAAAAGCGATTTCGGCAATAAAATTTAAAACGCGTGTAAAACATAAACCAAACGATGAAATTGGTTATTTCTTCATGTATAATGATCAACTCGATACTCCCTAGCCCCCAACAGCCTTTTTTTTCATAACACTTTAACCAGAGTGACGGGAGAGCGGCATTTCAGAAAACGTGCTTATCTCGGCGAGAAAAAGCGATTTCGGCAATAAAATTTAAAACGCGTGTAAAACATAAACCAAACGATGAAATTGGTTATTTCTTCATGTATAATGATCAACTCGATACTCCCTAGCCCCCAACAGCCTTTTTTTTTTTTTATAACACTTTAACCAGAGTGACAGGAGAGCGGCATTTCAGAAAACGTGCTTATCTCGGCGAGAAAAAGCGATTTCGGCAATAAAATTTAAAACGCGTGTAAAACATAAACCAAACGATGAAATTGGTTATTTCTTCATGTATAATGATCAACTCGATACTCCCTAGCCCCCAACAGCCTTTTTTTTCATAACACTTTAACCAGAGTGACGGGAGAGCGGCATTTCAGAAAACGTGCTTATCTCGGCGAGAAAAAGCGATTTCGGCAATAAAATTTAAAACGCGTGTAAAACATAAACCAAACGATGAAATGGGTTATTTCTTCATGTATAATGATCAACTCGATACTCCCTAGCCCCCAACAGCCTTTTTTTTCATAACACTTTAACCAGAGTGACGGGAGAGCGGCATTTCAGAAAACGTGCTTATCTCGGCGAGAAAAAGCGATTTCGGCAATAAAATTTAAAACGCGTGTAAAACATAAACCAAACGATGAAATTGGTTATTTCTTCATGTATAATGATCAACTCGATACTCCCTAGCCCCCAACAGCCGTTTTTTTCATAACACTTTAACCAGAGTGACGGGAGAGCGGCATTTCAGAAAACGTGCTTATCTCGGCGAGAAAAAGCGATTTCGGCAATAAAATTTAAAACGCGTGTAAAACATAAACCAAACGATGAAATTGGTTATTTCTTCATGTATAATGATCAACTCGATACTCCCTAGCCCCCAACAGCCTTTTTTTTCATAACACTTTAACCAGAGTGACGGGAGAGCGGCATTTCAGAAAACGTGCTTATCTCGGCGAGAAAAAGCGATTTCGGCAATAAAATTTAAAACGCGTGTAAAACATAAACCAAACGATGAAATTGGTTATTTCTTCATGTATAATGATCAACTCGATACTCCCTAGCCCCCAACAGCCTTTTTTTTCATAACACTTTAACCAGAGTGACGGGAGAGCGGCATTTCAGAAAACGTGCTTATCTCGGCGAGAAAAAGCGATTTCGGCAATAAAATTTAAAACGCGTGTAAAACATAAACCAAACGATGAAATTGGTTATTTCTTCATGTATAATGATCAACTCGATACTCCCTAGCCCCCAACAGCCTTTTTTTTCATAACACTTTAACCAGAGTGACGGGAGAGCGGCATTTCAGAAAACGTGCTTATCTCGGCGAGAAAAAGCGATTTCGGCAATAAAATTTAAAACGCGTGTAAAACATAAACCAAACGATGAAATTGGTTATTTCTTCATGTATAATGATCAACTCGATACTCCCTAGCCCCCAACAGCCTTTTTTTTCATAACACTTTAACCAGAGTGACAAGAGAGCGGCATTTCAGAAAACGTGCTTATCTCGGCGAGAAAAAGCGATTTCGGCAATAAAATTTAAAACGCGTGTAAAACATAAACCAAACGATGAAATTGGTTATTTCTTCATGTATAATGATCAACTCGATACTCCCTAGCCCCCAACAGCCTTTTTTTTCATAACACTTTAACCAGAGTGACGGGAGAGCGGCATTTCAGAAAACGTGCTTATCTCGGCGAGAAAAAGCGATTTCGGCAATAAAATTTAAAACGCGTGTAAAACATAAACCAAACGATGAAATTGGTTATTTCTTCATGTATAATGATCAACTCGATACTCCCTAGCCCCCAACAGCCTTTTTTTTCATAACACTTTAACCAGAGTGACGGGAGAGCGGCATTTCAGAAAACGTGCTTATCTCGGCGAGAAAAAGCGATTTCGGCAATAAAATTTAAAACGCGTGTAAAACATAAACCAAACGATGAAATTGGTTATTTCTTCATGTATAATGATCAACTCGATACTCCCTAGCCCCCAACAGCCTTTTTTTTCATAACACTTTAACCAGAGTGACGGGAGAGCGGCATTTCAGAAAACGTGCTTATCTCGGCGAGAAAAAGCGATTTCGGCAATAAAATTTAAAACGCGTGTAAAACATAAACCAAACGATGAAATTGGTTATTTCTTCATGTATAATGATCAACTCGATACTCCCTAGCCCCCAACAGCCTTTTTTTTCATAACACTTTAACCAGAGTGACGGGAGAGCGGCATTTCAGAAAACGTGCTTATCTCGGCGAGAAAAAGCGATTTCGGCAATAAAATTTAAAACGCGTGTAAAACATAAACCAAACGATGAAATTGGTTATTTTTTCAATTATAATGATCAACTCGATACTCCCTAGCCCCCAACAGCCTTTTTTTTCATAACACTTTAACCAGAGTGACGGGAGAGCGGCATTTCAGAAAACGTGCTTATCTCGGCGAGAAAAAGCGATTTCGGCAATAAAATTTAAAACGCGTGTAAAACATAAACCAAACGATGAAATTGGTTATTTCTTCATGTATAATGATCAACTCGATACTCCCTAGCCCCCAACAGCCTTTTTTTTCATAACACTTTAACCAGAGTGACGGGAGAGCGGCATTTCAGAAAACGTGCTTATCTCGGCGAGAAAAAGCGATTTCGGCAATAAAATTTAAAACGCGTGTAAAACATAAACCAAACGATGAAATTGGTTATTTCTTCATGTATAATGATCAACTTGATACTCCCTAGCCCCCAACAGCCTTTTTTTTCACAACACTTTAACCAGAGTGACGGGAGAGCGGCATTTCAGAAAACGTGCTTATCTCGGCGAGAAAAAGCGATTTCGGCAATAAAATTTAAAACGCGTGTAAAACATAAACCAAACGATGAAATTGGTTATTTCTTCATGTATAATGATCAACTCGATACTCCCTAGCCCCCAACAGCCTTTTTTTTCATAACACTTTAACCAGAGTGACGGGAGAGCGGCATTTCAGAAAACGTGCTTATCTCGGCGAGAAAAAGCGATTTCGGCAATAAAATTTAAAACGTGTGTAAAACATAAACCAAACGATGAAATTGGTTATTTCTTCATGTATAATGATCAACTCGATACTCCCTAGCCCCCAACAGCCTTTTTTTTCATAACACTTTAACCAGAGTGACGGGAGAGCGGCATTTCAGAAAACGTGCTTATCTCGGCGAGAAAAAGCGATTTCGGCAATAAAATTTAAAACGCGTGTAAAACATAAACCAAACGATGAAATTGGTTATTTCTTCATGTATAATGATCAACTCGATACTCCCTAGCCCCCAACAGCCTTTTTTTTCATAACACTTTAACCAGAGTGACGGGAGAGCGGCATTTCAGAAAACGTGCTTATCTCGGCGAGAAAAAGCGATTTCGGCAATAAAATTTAAAACGCGTGTAAAACATAAACCAAACGATGAAATTGGTTATTTCTTCATGTATAATGATCAACTCGATACTCCCTAGCCCCCAACAGCCTTTTTTTTCATAACACTTTAACCAGAGTGACAAGAGAGCGGCATTTCAGAAAACGTGCTTATCTCGGCGAGAAAAAGCGATTTCGGCAATAAAATTTAAAACGCGTGTAAAACATAAACCAAACGATGAAATTGGTTATTTCTTCATGTATAATGATCAACTCGATACTCCCTAGCCCCCAACAGCCTTTTTTTTCATAACACTTTAACCAGAGTGACGGGAGAGCGGCATTTCAGAAAACGTGCTTATCTCGGCGAGAAAAAGCGATTTCGGCAATAAAATTTAAAACGCGTGTAAAACATAAACCAAACGATGAAATTGGTTATTTCTTCATGTATAATGATCAACTCGATACTCCCTAGCCCCCAACAGCCTTTTTTTTCATAACACTTTAACCAGAGTGACGGGAGAGCGGCATTTCAGAAAACGTGCTTATCTCGGCGAGAAAAAGCGATTTCGGCAATAAAATTTAAAACGCGTGTAAAACATAAACCAAACGATGAAATTGGTTATTTCTTCATGTATAATGATCAACTCGATACTCCCTAGCCCCCAACAGCCTTTTTTTTCATAACACTTTAACCAGAGTGACGGGAGAGCGGCATTTCAGAAAACGTGCTTATCTCGGCGAGAAAAAGCGATTTCGGCAATAAAATTTAAAACGCGTGTAAAACATAAACCAAACGATGAAATTGGTTATTTCTTCATGTATAATGATCAACTCGATACTCCCTAGCCCCCAACAGCCTTTTTTTTCATAACACTTTAACCAGAGTGACGGGAGAGCGGCATTTCAGAAAACGTGCTTATCTCGGCGAGAAAAAGCGATTTCGGCAATAAAATTTAAAACGCGTGTAAAACATAAACCAAACGATGAAATTGGTTATTTCTTCATGTATAATGATCAACTCGATACTCCCTAGCCCCCAACAGCCTTTTTTTTCATAACACTTTAACCAGAGTGACGGGAGAGCGGCATTTCAGAAAACTTGCTTATCTCGGCGAGAAAAAGCGATTTCGGCAATAAAATTTAAAACGCGTGTAAAACATAAACCAAACGATGAAATTGGTTATTTCTTCATGTATAATGATCAACTCGATACTCCCTAGCCCACAACAGCCTTTTTTTTCATAACACTTTAACCAGAGTGACGGGAGAGCGGCATTTCAGAAAACGTGCTTATCTCGGCGAGAAAAAGCGATTTAGGCAATAAAATTTAAAACGCGTGTAAAACATAAACCAAACGATGAAATTGGTTATTTCTTCATGTATAATGATCAACTCGATACTCCCTAGCCCCCAACAGCCTTTTTTTTCATAACACTTTAACCAGAGTGACGGGAGAGCGGCATTTCAGAAAACGTGCTTATCTCGGCGAGAAAAAGCGATTTCGGCAATAAAATTTAAAACGCGTGTAAAACATAAACCAAACGATGAAATTTGTTATTTCTTCATGTATAATGATCAACTCGATACTCCCTAGCCCCCAACAGCCTTTTTTTTCATAACACTTTAACCAGAGTGACGGGAGAGCGGCATTTCAGAAAACTTGCTTATCTCGGCGAGAAAAAGCGATTTCGGCAATAGAATTTAAAACGCGTGTAAAACATAAACCAAACGATGAAATTGTTTTTTTCTTCATGTATAATGATCAACTCGATACTCCCTAGCCCCCAACAGCCTTTTTTTTCATAACACTTTAACCAGAGTGACGGGAGAGCGGCATTTCAGAAAACGTGCTTATCTCGGCGAGAAAAAGCGATTTCGGCAATAAAATTTAAAACGCGTGTAAAACATAAACCAAACGATGAAATTGGTTATTTCTTCATGTATAATGATCAACTCGATACTCCCTAGCCCCCAACAGCCTTTTTTTTCACAACACTTTAACCAGAGTGACGGGAGAGCGGCATTTCAGAAAACGTGCTTGGCGAGAAAAAGCGATTTCGGCAATAAAATTTAAAACGCGTGTAAAACATAAACCAAACGATGAAATTGGTTATTTCTTCATGTATAATGATCAACTCGATACTCCCTAGCCCCCAACAGCCTTTTTTTTCATAACACTTTAACCAGAGTGACGGGAAAGCGGCATTTCAGAAAACGTGCTTATCTCGGCGAGAAAAAGCGATTTCGGCAATAAAATTTAAAACGCGTGTAAAACATAAACCAAACGATGAAATTGGTTATTTCTTCATGTATAATGATCAACTCGATACACCCTAGCCCCCAACAGCCTTTTTTTTCATAACACTTTAACCAGAGTGACGGGAGAGCGGCATTTCAGAAAACGTGCTTATCTCGGCGAGAAAAAGCGATTTCGGCAATAAAATTTAAAACGCGTGTAAAACATAAACCAAACGATGAAATTGGTTATTTCTTCATGTATAATGATCAACTCGATACTCCCTAGCCCCCAACAGCCTTTTTTTTCCATAATACTTTAACCAGAGTGACGGGAGACCGGCATTTCAGAAAACGTGCTTATCTCGGCGAGAAAAAGCGATTTCGGCAATAAAATTTAAAACGCGTGTAAAACATAAACCAAACGATAAAAATTGGTTATTTCTTCATGTATAATGATCAACTCGATACTCCCTAGCCCCCAACAGCCTTTTTTTTCATAACACTTTAGCCAGAGTGACGGGAGAGCGGCATTTCAGAAAACGTGCTTATCTCGGCGAGAAAAAGCGATTTCAGCAATAAAATTTAAAACGCGTGTAAAACATAAACCAAACGATGAAATTGGTTATTTCTTCATGTATAATGATCAACTCGATACTCCCTAGCCCCCAACAGCCTTTTTTTTCATAACACTTTAACCAGAGTGACGGGAGAGCGGCATTTCAGAAAACGTGCTTATCTCGGCGAGAAAAAGCGATTTCGGCAATAAAATTAAAAATGCGTGTAAAACATAAACCAAACGATGAAATTGGTTATTTCTTCATGTATAATTATCAACTCGATACTCCCTAGCCCCCAACAGCCTTTTTTTTCATAACACTTTAACCAGAGTGACGGGAGAGCGGCATTTCAGAAAACGTGCTTATCTCGGCGAGAAAAAGCGATTTCGGCAATAAAATTTAAAACGCGTGTAAAACATAAACCAAACGATGAAATTGGTTATTTCTTCATGTATAATGATCAACTCGATACTCCCTAGCCCCCAACAGCCTTTTTTTTTTTTATAACACTTTAACCAGAGTGACAGGAGAGCGGCATTTCAGAAAACGTGCTTATCTCGGCGAGAAAAAGCGATTTCGGCAATAAAATTTAAAACGCGTGTAAAACATAAACCAAACGATGAAATTGGTTATTTCTTCATGTATAATGATCAACTCGATACTCCCTAGCCCCCAACAGCCTTTTTTTTCATAACACTTTAACCAGAGTGACGGGAGAGCGGCATTTCAGAAAACGTGCTTATCTCGGCGAGAAAAAGCGATTTCGGCAATAAAATTTAAAACGCGTGTAAAACATAAACCAAACGATGAAATTGGTTATTTCTTCATGTATAATGATCAACTCGATACTCCCTAGCCCCCAACAGCCTTTTTTTTCATAACACTTTAACCAGAGTGACGGGAGAGCGGCATTTCAGAAAACTTGCTTATCTCGGCGAGAAAAAGCGATTTCGGCAATAGAATTTAAAACGCGTGTAAAACATAAACCAAACGATGAAATTGGTTTTTTCGTCATGTATAATGATCAACTCGATACTCCCTAGCCCCCAACAGCCTTTTTTTTCATAACACTTTAACCGGAGTGACGGGAGAGCGGCATTTCAGAAAACGTGCTTATCTCGGCGAGAAAAAGCGATTTCGGCAATAAAATTTAAAACGCGTGTAAAACATAAACCAAACGATGAAATTGGTTATTTCTTCATGTATAATGATCAACTCGATACTCCCTAGCCCCCAACAGCCTTTTTTTTCATAACACTTTAACCACAGTGACGGGAGAGCGGCATTTCAGAAAACGTGCTTATCTCGGCGAGAAAAAGCGATTTCGGCAATAAAATTTAAAACGCGTGTAAAACATAAACCAAACGATGAAATTGGTTATTTCTTCATGTATAATGATCAACTCGAGTCGAGCTCCAGGGAGAGAGGCTGATTTTTTGCTTTTTGAGGCCGACCGACGAACCGGCGCGGGGCGGACTCAAAAGCCCGCAGAGCCGTAGGCACTTAGAAAAGTTTCGCCTTTGGCTGTGAGCTCCAGGGGGAGAGGCTGGTTTTGCGTTATTTCAGGCCGGCTGGAGAACCGGCGCGGGTCGGACGCACAATCCCCGCAGAGCCGTGGGCACTTAGAAAATTTTCGCCAAGTTGGCTCTGAGCGCCTGGTACCTAATATGGAAGTATAGAGGCCGACTTTCGGGCAAGATCACGCCGCGTTAGGCTTCCAGGACCCCGGCTAAGCAATTTTACCGGCCCGCCCGGTTCTTTTTTTGAACCAGTCCGGTTCTTTTTACACTTCCAGCTGGAGCTCAGCAGCGGCTTTTGGCGCAAGATCACGCCGGGTTAGGCTTCCAGGACCTCGGCTAAGCAATTCTACCGGGCCGCCCGGTTCTTTTTTTGAACCAGCCCGGTTCTTTTTACACTTCCAGCTGAAGCTCACGAGCGGCTTTTGGGACAAGATCACGCCGTGTTAGGCTTCCAGAGCCCCGGCTAAGCAATTTTACCGGCCCGCCCGGTTCTTTTTTTTTAACCAGCCCGGTTCTTTTTACACTTCCAGCTGGAGCTCACGAGCGGCTTTTTGGACAAGATCACGCCTGGTTAGGCTTCCAGAGCCCCGGCTAAGCAATTTTAACGGGCCGCCCGGTTCTTTTTTTTAACCAGCCTGGTTCTTTTTACACTTCCAGCTGGAGCTCAGCAGCGGCTTTTTGGACAAGATCACGCCGTGTTAGGCTTCCAGAGCCCCGGCTAAGCAATTTTACCGGGTCGCCCGGTTCTTTTTTTAACCAGCCCGGTTCTTTTTACACTTCCAGCTGGAGCTCAGCAGCGGCTTTTTGCACAGTATCACGCCGGGTTAGGCTTCCAGGACCCCGGCTAGGCAATTTTACCGGGCCGCCCGGTTCTTTTTTTTAACCAGCCCGGTTCTTTTTACACTTCCAGCTGGAGCTCAGCAGCGGCTTTTTGGACAAGATCACGCCGTGTTAGGCTTCCAGAGCCCCGGCTAAGCAATTTTACCGGGTCGCCCGGTTCTTTTTTTTAACCAGCCCGGTTCTTTTTACACTTCCAGCTGGAGCTCAGCAGCGGCTTTTTGGACAAGATCACGCCGTGTTAGGCTTCCAGAGCCCCGGCTAAGCAATTTTACCGGGTCGCCCGGTTCTTTTTTTAACCAGCCCGGTTCTTTTTACACATCCAGCTGGAGCTCAGCAGCGTGTAAAACATAAACCAAACGATGAAATTGGTTATTTCTTCA
>NW_028232444.1:0-35350 GCF_054491065.1 Syngnathus leptorhynchus | reverse complement strand
CAACGGCGTGTCCGCAAGGCGGCGACATTTCCCCGTTACCGGTGGCTGCGCGGCGGGTGAGTGACAGAGCTTATCCGAGCGGCTGGAACTCTGCGCCGGCGTGGTCGAGCGTGAGGCCTCGGCCCTTTGGCTGCCTGGTACCTAAAACACTTCCATTGATCCAGCCACGGAGGGTGCTGGCTGGTGGCTCCATACCTCCAGAGCTCCATAGCACCAGAGCTCCATAGCTCCATAGCACCAGAGCTCCATGGCTTCAGAGCTCCATAGCACCATAGCTCCATACCTCCAGAGCTCCAGGGCTCCATAGCTCCATACCTCCAGAGCTCCATACCTCCAGAGCTCCATACCTCCAGAGCTCCATAGCACCAGAGCTCCATAGCACCAGAGCTCCATGGCTTCAGAGCTCCATAGCACCATAGCTCCATACCTCCAGAGCTCCAGGGCTCCATAGCTCCATACCTCCAGAGCTCCATACCTCCAGAGCTCCATACCTCCAGAGCTCCATAGCACCAGAGCTCCATGGCTTCAGAGCTCCATAGCACCATAGCTCCATACCTCCAGAGCTCCAGGGCTCCATAGCTCCATACCTCCAGAGCTCCATACCTCCAGAGCTCCATACCTCCAGAGCTCCAGAGCTCCATAGCACCAGAGCTCCATACTTCCAGAGCTCCATAGCTCCATAGCTCCATAGCACCAGAGCTCCATAGCTCCATAGCACCAGAGCTCCATGGCTTCAGAGCTCCATAGCACCATAGCTCCATACCTCCAGAGCTCCAGGGCTCCATAGCTCCATACCTCCAGAGCTCCATACCTCCAGAGCTCCATACCTCCAGAGCTCCATAGCACCAGAGCTCCATAGCTCCATAGCACCAGAGCTCCATAGCACCAGAGCTCCATAGCTCCATAGCACCAGAGCTCCATAGCTCCATAGCACCAGAGCTCCATACTTCCAGAGCTCCATAGCTCCATAGCTCCATAGCACCAGAGCTCCATAGCTCCATAGCACCAGAGCTCCATAGCTCCATAGCACCAGAGCTCCATACTTCCATAGCTCCATAGCTCCATACCTCCAGAGCTCCATAGCTCCATAGCTCCATACCTCCAGAGCTCCATAGCTCCAGAGCTCCATAGCTCCATAGCTCCATAGCACCAGAGCTCCATAGCTCCATAGCACCAGAGCTCCATACTTCCATAGCTCCAGGGCTCCATAGCTCCAGGGCTCCATACCTCCAGAGCTCCATAGCTCCATACTTCCAGAGCTCCATAGCTCCATACTTCCATAGTTCCATACTTCCATACCTCCATAGCTCCATACTTCCATAGCACCAGAGCTCCATACTTCCATAGCACCAGAGCTCCATACCTCCAGAGCTCCAGAGCTCCAGCCTGGGTGGCTGGTGGCTCCATAGCTCCATACTTCCATAGCTCTAAGTCAGAGAGTTGGCGAAAATTGCACTAAGTGCGAAAGCCCATTCATTTACAACGGCGTGTCCACAAGGCGGCGACATTTCCCCGTTACCGGTGGCTGCGCGGCGGGTGAGTGACAGAGCTTATCCGAGCGGCTGGAACTCTGCGCCGGCGTGGTCGAGCGTGAGGCCTCGGCCCTTTGGCTGCCTGGTACCTAAAACACTTCCATTGATCCAGCCACGGAGGGTGCTGGCTGGTGGCTCCATACCTCCATAGCTCCATAGCACCAGAGCTCCATAGCTCCATAGCACCAGAGCTCCATGGCTTCAGAGCTCCATAGCACCATAGCTCCATACCTCCAGAGCTCCAGGGCTCCATAGCTCCATACCTCCAGAGCTCCATACCTCCAGAGCTCCATACCTCCAGAGCTCCATAGCACCAGAGCTCCATGGCTTCAGAGCTCCATAGCACCATAGCTCCATACCTCCAGAGCTCCAGGGCTCCATAGCTCCATACCTCCAGAGCTCCATACCTCCAGAGCTCCATACCTCCAGAGCTCCAGAGCTCCATAGCACCAGAGCTCCATGGCTTCAGAGCTCCATAGCACCATAGCTCCATACCTCCAGAGCTCCAGGGCTCCATAGCTCCATACCTCCAGAGCTCCATACCTCCAGAGCTCCAGAGCTCCATAGCACCAGAGCTCCATGGCTTCAGAGCTCCATAGCACCATAGCTCCATACCTCCAGAGCTCCAGGGCTCCATAGCTCCATACCTCCAGAGCTCCATACCTCCAGAGCTCCAGAGCTCCATAGCACCAGAGCTCCATGGCTTCAGAGCTCCATAGCACCATAGCTCCATACCTCCAGAGCTCCAGGGCTCCAAAGCTCCATAGCACCAGAGCTCCATACCTCCAGAGCTCCATACCTCCAGAGCTCCATAGCTCCATAGCACCAGAGCTCCATACTTCCAGAGCTCCATAGCTCCATAGCTCCATAGCACCAGAGGTCCATAGCTCCATAGCACCAGAGCTCCATAGCTCCATAGCACCAGAGCTCCATACTTCCATAGCTCCATAGCTCCATACCTCCAGAGCTCCATAGCTCCATAGCTCCATACCTCCAGAGCTCCATAGCTCCAGAGCTCCATAGCTCCATAGCACCAGAGCTCCATAGCTCCATAGCACCAGAGCTCCATACTTCCATAGCTCCAGGGCTCCATAGCTCCAGGGCTCCATAGCTCCATACCTCCAGAGCTCCATAGCTCCATACTTCCAGAGCTCCATAGCTCCATAGCACCAGAGCTCCATAGCTCCATAGCACCAGAGCTCCATAGCTCCATAGCACCAGAGCTCCATAGCTCCATAGCACCAGAGCTCCATAGCTCCATAGCTCCAGGGCTCCATAGCTCCATAGCTCCAGGGCTCCATAGCTCCATAGCTCCAGGGCTCCATAGCTCCATAGCTCCATACCTCCAGAGCTCCATACCTCCAGAGCTCCATACCTCCATAGCACCAGAGCTCCATAGCTCCAGGGCTCCAGGGCTCCATAGCTCCATACCTCCAGAGCTCCATAGCTCCATACTTCCAGAGCTCCATAGCTCCATAGCTCCATACTTCCATAGCTCCATAGCTCCATACTTCCATAGCACCTGAGCTCCATACCTCCAGAGCTCCATAGCTCCAGCCTGGGTGGCTGGTGGCTCCATAGCTCCATACTTCCATAGCTCTAAGTCAGAGAGTTGGCGAAAATTGCACTAAGTGCGAAAGCCCATTCATTTACAACGGCGTGTCCGCCAGGCGGCGACATTTCCCCGTTACCGGTGGCTGCGCGGCGGGTGAGTGACAGAGCTTATCCGAGCGGCTGGAACTCTGCGCCGGCGTGGTCGAGCGTGAGGCCTCGGCCCTTTGGCTGCCTGGTACCTAAAACACTTCCATTGATCCAGCCACGGAGGGTGCTGGCTGGTGGCTCCATACCTCCATAGCTCCATAGCTCCATAGCACCAGAGCTCCATAGCTCCATAGCACCAGAGCTCCATGGCTTCAGAGCTCCATAGCACCATAGCTCCATACCTCCAGAGCTCCAGGGCTCCATAGCTCCATACCTCCAGAGCTCCATACCTCCAGAGCTCCATACCTCCAGAGCTCCATAGCACCAGAGCTCCATGGCTTCAGAGCTCCATAGCACCATAGCTCCATACCTCCAGAGCTCCAGGGCTCCATAGCTCCATACCTCCAGAGCTCCATACCTCCAGAGCTCCATACCTCCAGAGCTCCATGGCTTCAGAGCTCCATAGCACCATAGCTCCATACCTCCAGAGCTCCAGGGCTCCATAGCTCCATACCTCCAGAGCTCCATACCTCCAGAGCTCCATACCTCCAGAGCTCCAGAGCTCCATAGCACCAGAGCTCCATGGCTTCAGAGCTCCATAGCTCCATACCTCCAGAGCTCCAGGGCTCCATAGCTCCATACCTCCAGAGCTCCATACCTCCAGAGCTCCAGAGCTCCATAGCACCAGAGCTCCATGGCTTCAGAGCTCCATAGCACCATAGCTCCATACCTCCAGAGCTCCAGAGCTCCATAGCTCCATAGCACCAGAGCTCCATACTTCCAGAGCTCCATAGCTCCATAGCTCCATAGCACCAGAGCTCCATAGCTCCATAGCACCAGAGCTCCATAGCTCCATAGCACCAGAGCTCCATAGCTCCATAGCACCAGAGCTCCATACTTCCAGAGCTCCATAGCTCCATAGCTCCATAGCACCAGAGCTCCATAGCTCCATAGCACCAGAGCTCCATGGCTTCAGAGCTCCATAGCACCATAGCTCCATACCTCCAGAGCTCCATAGCTCCATAGCACCAGAGCTCCATACTTCCATACCTCCATAGCTCCATACCTCCAGAGCTCCATAGCTCCATAGCTCCATACCTCCAGAGCTCCATAGCTCCAGAGCTCCATAGCTCCATAGCTCCATAGCACCAGAGCTCCATAGCTCCATAGCACCAGAGCTCCATACTTCCATAGCTCCAGGGCTCCATAGCTCCAGGGCTCCATACCTCCAGAGCTCCATAGCTCCATACTTCCAGAGCTCCATAGCTCCATACTTCCATAGCTCCATACTTCCATACCTCCATAGCTCCATACTTCCATAGCACCAGAGCTCCATACTTCCATAGCACCAGAGCTCCATACCTCCAGAGCTCCAGAGCTCCAGCCTGGGTGGCTGGTGGCTCCATAGCTCCATACTTCCATAGCTCTAAGTCAGAGAGTTGGCGAAAATTGCACTAAGTGCGAAAGCCCATTCATTTACAACGGCGTGTCCACAAGGCGGCGACATTTCCCCGTTACCGGTGGCTGCGCGGCGGGTGAGTGACAGAGCTTATCCGAGCGGCTGGAACTCTGCGCCGGCGTGGTCGAGCGTGAGGCCTCGGCCCTTTGGCTGCCTGGTACCTAAAACACTTCCATTGATCCAGCCACGGAGGGTGCTGGCTGGTGGCTCCATACCTCCATAGCTCCATAGCACCAGAGCTCCATAGCTCCATAGCACCAGAGCTCCATGGCTTCAGAGCTCCATAGCACCATAGCTCCATACCTCCAGAGCTCCAGGGCTCCATAGCTCCATACCTCCAGAGCTCCATACCTCCAGAGCTCCATACCTCCAGAGCTCCATAGCACCAGAGCTCCATGGCTTCAGAGCTCCATAGCACCATAGCTCCATACCTCCAGAACTCCAGGGCTCCATAGCTCCATACCTCCAGAGCTCCATACCTCCAGAGCTCCATACCTCCAGAGCTCCAGAGCTCCATAGCACCAGAGCTCCATGGCTTCAGAGCTCCATAGCACCATAGCTCCATACCTCCAGAGCTCCAGGGCTCCATAGCTCCATACCTCCAGAGCTCCATACCTCCAGAGCTCCAGAGCTCCATAGCACCAGAGCTCCATGGCTTCAGAGCTCCATAGCACCATAGCTCCATACCTCCAGAGCTCCAGGGCTCCATAGCTCCATACCTCCAGAGCTCCATACCTCCAGAGCTCCAGACCTCCATAGCACCAGAGCTCCATGGCTTCAGAGCTCCATAGCACCATAGCTCCATACCTCCAGAGCTCCAGGGCTCCAAAGCTCCATACCTCCAGAGCTCCATACCTCCAGAGCTCCATACCTCCAGAGCTCCATAGCTCCATAGCACCAAAGCTCCATAGCTCCATAGCACCAGAGCTCCATAGCACCAGAGCTCCATAGCACCAGAGCTCCATAGCTCCATAGCACCAGAGCTCCATAGCTCCATAGCACCAGAGCTCCATAGCTCCATAGCACCAGAGCTCCATACTTCCAGAGCTCCATAGCTCCATAGCTCCATAGCACCAGAGCTCCATAGCTCCATAGCACCAGAGCTCCATAGCTCCATAGCACCAGAGCTCCATACTTCCATAGCTCCATAGCTCCATACCTCCAGAGCTCCATAGCTCCATAGCTCCATACCTCCAGAGCTCCATAGCTCCAGAGCTCCATAGCTCCATAGCACCAGAGCTCCATAGCTCCATAGCACCAGAGCTCCATACTTCCATAGCTCCAGGGCTCCATAGCTCCAGGGCTCCATAGCTCCATACCTCCAGAGCTCCATAGCTCCATACTTCCAGAGCTCCATAGCTCCATAGCACCAGAGCTCCATAGCTCCATAGCACCAGAGCTCCATAGCTCCATAGCACCAGAGCTCCATAGCTCCATAGCACCAGAGCTCCATAGCTCCATAGCTCCAGGGCTCCATAGCTCCATAGCTCCAGGGCTCCATAGCTCCATAGCTCCAGGGCTCCATAGCTCCATAGCTCCATACCTCCAGAGCTCCATACCTCCAGAGCTCCATACCTCCATAGCACCAGAGCTCCATAGCTCCAGGGCTCCAGGGCTCCATAGCTCCATACCTCCAGAGCTCCATAGCTCCATACTTCCAGAGCTCCATAGCTCCATAGCTCCATACTTCCATAGCTCCATAGCTCCATACTTCCATAGCACCTGAGCTCCATACCTCCAGAGCTCCATAGCTCCAGCCTGGGTGGCTGGTGGCTCCATAGCTCCATACTTCCATAGCTCTAAGTCAGAGAGTTGGCGAAAATTGCACTAAGTGCGAAAGCCCATTCATTTACAACGGCGTGTCCGCCAGGCGGCGACATTTCCCCGTTACCGGTGGCTGCGCGGCGGGTGAGTGACAGAGCTTATCCGAGCGGCTGGAACTCTGCGCCGGCGTGGTCGAGCGTGAGGCCTCGGCCCTTTGGCTGCCTGGTACCTAAAACACTTCCATTGATCCAGCCACGGAGGGTGCTGGCTGGTGGCTCCATACCTCCATAGCTCCATAGCACCAGAGCTCCATAGCTCCATAGCACCAGAGCTCCATGGCTTCAGAGCTCCATAGCACCATAGCTCCATACCTCCAGAGCTCCAGGGCTCCATAGCTCCATACCTCCAGAGCTCCATACCTCCAGAGCTCCATACCTCCAGAGCTCCATAGCACCAGAGCTCCATGGCTTCAGAGCTCCATAGCACCATAGCTCCATACCTCCAGAGCTCCAGGGCTCCATAGCTCCATACCTCCAGAGCTCCATACCTCCAGAGCTCCATACCTCCAGAGCTCCATAGCACCAGAGCTCCATGGCTTCAGAGCTCCATAGCACCATAGCTCCATACCTCCAGAGCTCCAGGGCTCCATAGCTCCATACCTCCAGAGCTCCATACCTCCAGAGCTCCATACCTCCAGAGCTCCAGAGCTCCATAGCATCAGAGCTCCATGGCTTCAGAGCTCCATAGCTCCATACCTCCAGAGCTCCAGGGCTCCATAGCTCCATACCTCCAGAGCTCCATACCTCCAGAGCTCCAGAGCTCCATAGCACCAGAGCTCCATGGCTTCAGAGCTCCATAGCACCATAGCTCCATACCTCCAGAGCTCCAGGGCTCCATAGCTCCATACCTCCAGAGCTCCATACCTCCAGAGCTCCATACCTCCAGAGCTCCATAGCTCCATAGCACCAGAGCTCCAGAGCTCCATAGCACCAGAGCTCCATAGCACCAGAGCTCCATAGCACCAGAGCTCCATAGCTCCATAGCACCAGAGCTCCATAGCTCCATAGCACCAGAGCTCCATAGCTCCATAGCACCAGAGCTCCATACTTCCAGAGCTCCATAGCTCCATAGCTCCATAGCACCATAGCTCCATAGCTCCATAGCACCAGAGCTCCATAGCTCCATAGCACCAGAGCTCCATACTTCCATAGCTCCATAGCTCCATACCTCCAGAGCTCCATAGCTCCATAGCTCCATACCTCCAGAGCTCCATAGCTCCAGAGCTCCATAGCTCCATAGCTCCATAGCACCAGAGCTCCATAGTTCCATAGCACCAGAGCTCCATACTTCCATAGCTCCAGGGCTCCATAGCTCCAGGGCTCCATACCTCCAGAGCTCCATAGCTCCATACTTCCAGAGCTCCATAGCTCCATACTTCCATAGCTCCATACTTCCATACCTCCATAGCTCCATACTTCCATAGCACCAGAGCTCCATACTTCCATAGCACCAGAGCTCCATACCTCCAGAGCTCCAGAGCTCCAGCCTGGGTGGCTGGTGGCTCCATAGCTCCATACTTCCATAGCTCTAAGTCAGAGAGTTGGCGAAAATTGCACTAAGTGCGAAAGCCCATTCATTTACAACGGCGTGTCCGCCAGGCGGCGACATTTCCCCGTTACCGGTGGCTGCGCGGCGGGTGAGTGACAGAGCTTATCCGAGCGGCTGGAACTCTGCGCCGGCGTGGTCGAGCGTGAGGCCTCGGCCCTTTGGCTGCCTGGTACCTAAAACACTTCCATTGATCCAGCCACGGAGGGTGCTGGCTGGTGGCTCCATACCTCCATAGCTCCATAGCACCAGAGCTCCATAGCTCCATAGCACCAGAGCTCCATGGCTTCAGAGCTCCATAGCACCATAGCTCCATACCTCCAGAGCTCCAGGGCTCCATAGCTCCATACCTCCAGAGCTCCATACCTCCAGAGCTCCATACCTCCAGAGCTCCATAGCACCAGAGCTCCATGGCTTCAGAGCTCCATAGCACCATAGCTCCATACCTCCAGAGCTCCAGGGCTCCATAGCTCCATACCTCCAGAGCTCCATACCTCCAGAGCTCCATACCTCCAGAGCTCCATAGCACCAGAGCTCCATGGCTTCAGAGCTCCATAGCACCATAGCTCCATACCTCCAGAGCTCCAGGGCTCCATAGCTCCATACCTCCAGAGCTCCATACCTCCAGAGCTCCATACCTCCAGAGCTCCATAGCACCAGAGCTCCATGGCTTCAGAGCTCCATAGCACCATAGCTCCATACCTCCAGAGCTCCAGGGCTCCATAGCTCCATACCTCCAGAGCTCCATACCTCCAGAGCTCCATACCTCCAGAGCTCCAGAGCTCCATAGCACCAGAGCTCCATGGCTTCAGAGCTCCATAGCACCATAGCTCCATACCTCCAGAGCTCCAGGGCTCCATAGCTCCATACCTCCAGAGCTCCATACCTCCAGAGCTCCAGAGCTCCATAGCACCAGAGCTCCATGGCTTCAGAGCTCCATAGCACCATAGCTCCATACCTCCAGAGCTCCAGGGCTCCATAGCTCCATACCTCCAGAGCTCCATACCTCCAGAGCTCCATACCTCCAGAGCTCCATAGCTCCATAGCACCAGAGCTCCATAGCTCCATAGCACCAGAGCTCCATAGCACCAGAGCTCCATAGCACCAGAGCTCCATAGCTCCATAGCACCAGAGCTCCATAGCTCCATAGCACCAGAGCTCCATAGCTCCATAGCACCAGAGCTCCATACTTCCAGAGCTCCATAGCTCCATAGCTCCATAGCACCAGAGCTCCATAGCTCCATAGCACCAGAGCTCCATGGCTTCAGAGCTCCATAGCACCATAGCTCCATACCTCCAGAGCTCCAGGGCTCCATAGCTCCATACCTCCAGAGCTCCATACCTCCAGAGCTCCATAGCACCAGAGCTCCATAGCTCCATAGCACCAGAGCTCCATAGCACCAGAGCTCCATAGCACCAGAGCTCCATAGCTCCATAGCACCAGAGCTCCATAGCTCCATAGCACCAGAGCTCCATACTTCCAGAGCTCCATAGCTCCATAGCTCCATAGCACCAGAGCTCCATAGCTCCATAGCACCAGAGCTCCATAGCTCCATAGCACCAGAGCTCCATACTTCCATAGCTCCATAGCTCCATACCTCCAGAGCTCCATAGCTCCATAGCTCCATACCTCCAGAGCTCCATAGCTCCAGAGCTCCATAGCTCCATAGCTCCATAGCACCAGAGCTCCATAGCTCCATAGCACCAGAGCTCCATACTTCCATAGCTCCAGGGCTCCATAGCTCCAGGGCTCCATACCTCCAGAGCTCCATAGCTCCATACTTCCAGAGCTCCATAGCTCCATACTTCCATAGCTCCATACTTCCATACCTCCATAGCTCCATACTTCCATAGCACCAGAGCTCCATACTTCCATAGCACCAGAGCTCCATACCTCCAGAGCTCCAGAGCTCCAGCCTGGGTGGCTGGTGGCTCCATAGCTCCATACTTCCATAGCTCTAAGTCAGAGAGTTGGCGAAAATTGCACTAAGTGCGAAAGCCCATTCATTTACAACGGCGTGTCCACAAGGCGGCGACATTTCCCCGTTACCGGTGGCTGCGCGGCGGGTGAGTGACAGAGCTTATCCGAGCGGCTGGAACTCTGCGCCGGCGTGGTCGAGCGTGAGGCCTCGGCCCTTTGGCTGCCTGGTACCTAAAACACTTCCATTGATCCAGCCACGGAGGGTGCTGGCTGGTGGCTCCATACCTCCATAGCTCCATACCTCCAGAGCTCCATACCTCCAGAGCTCCATACCTCCAGAGCTCCATAGCACCAGAGCTCCATGGCTTCAGAGCTCCATAGCACCATAGCTCCATACCTCCAGAGCTCCAGGGCTCCATAGCTCCATACCTCCAGAGCTCCATACCTCCAGAGCTCCATACCTCCAGAGCTCCATAGCACCAGAGCTCCATGGCTTCAGAGCTCCATAGCACCATAGCTCCATACCTCCAGAGCTCCAGGGCTCCATAGCTCCATACCTCCAGAGCTCCATACCTCCAGAGCTCCATACCTCCAGAGCTCCAGAGCTCCATAGCACCAGAGCTCCATGGCTTCAGAGCTCCATAGCACCATAGCTCCATACCTCCAGAGCTCCAGGGCTCCATAGCTCCATACCTCCAGAGCTCCATACCTCCAGAGCTCCAGAGCTCCATAGCACCAGAGCTCCATGGCTTCAGAGCTCCATAGCACCATAGCTCCATACCTCCAGAGCTCCAGGGCTCCATAGCTCCATACCTCCAGAGCTCCATACCTCCAGAGCTCCAGAGCTCCATAGCACCAGAGCTCCATGGCTTCAGAGCTCCATAGCACCATAGCTCCATACCTCCAGAGCTCCAGGGCTCCAAAGCTCCATACCTCCAGAGCTCCATACCTCCAGAGCTCCATACCTCCAGAGCTCCATAGCTCCATAGCACCAGAGCTCCATAGCTCCATAGCACCAGAGCTCCATAGCACCAGAGCTCCATAGCACCAGAGCTCCATAGCTCCATAGCACCAGAGCTCCATAGCTCCATAGCACCAGAGCTCCATAGCTCCATAGCACCAGAGCTCCATACTTCCAGAGCTCCATAGCTCCATAGCTCCATAGCACCAGAGCTCCATAGCTCCATAGCACCAGAGCTCCATAGCTCCATAGCACCAGAGCTCCATACTTCCATAGCTCCATAGCTCCATACCTCCAGAGCTCCATAGCTCCATAGCTCCATACCTCCAGAGCTCCATAGCTCCAGAGCTCCATAGCTCCATAGCACCAGAGCTCCATAGCTCCATAGCACCAGAGCTCCATACTTCCATAGCTCCAGGGCTCCATAGCTCCAGGGCTCCATAGCTCCATACCTCCAGAGCTCCATAGCTCCATACTTCCAGAGCTCCATAGCTCCATAGCACCAGAGCTCCATAGCTCCATAGCACCAGAGCTCCATAGCTCCATAGCACCAGAGCTCCATAGCTCCATAGCACCAGAGCTCCATAGCTCCATAGCTCCAGGGCTCCATAGCTCCATAGCTCCAGGGCTCCATAGCTCCATAGCTCCAGGGCTCCATAGCTCCATAGCTCCATACCTCCAGAGCTCCATACCTCCAGAGCTCCATACCTCCATAGCACCAGAGCTCCATAGCTCCAGGGCTCCAGGGCTCCATAGCTCCATACCTCCAGAGCTCCATAGCTCCATACTTCCAGAGCTCCATAGCTCCATAGCTCCATACTTCCATAGCTCCATAGCTCCATACTTCCATAGCACCTGAGCTCCATACCTCCAGAGCTCCATAGCTCCAGCCTGGGTGGCTGGTGGCTCCATAGCTCCATACTTCCATAGCTCTAAGTCAGAGAGTTGGCGAAAATTGCACTAAGTGCGAAAGCCCATTCATTTACAACGGCGTGTCCGCCAGGCGGCGACATTTCCCCGTTACCGGTGGCTGCGCGGCGGGTGAGTGACAGAGCTTATCCGAGCGGCTGGAACTCTGCGCCGGCGTGGTCGAGCGTGAGGCCTCGGACCTTTGGCTGCCTGGTACCTAAAACACTTCCATTGATCCAGCCACGGAGGGTGCTGGCTGGTGGCTCCATACCTCCATAGCTCCATAGCACCAGAGCTCCATAGCTCCATAGCTCCATAGCTCCAGGGCTCCATAGCTCCATAGCTCCAGGGCTCCATAGCTCCATAGCTCCAGGGCTCCATAGCTCCATAGCTCCATACCTCCAGAGCTCCATACCTCCAGAGCTCCATACCTCCATAGCACCAGAGCTCCATAGCTCCAGGGCTCCAGGGCTCCATAGCTCCATACCTCCAGAGCTCCATAGCTCCATACCTACAGAGCTCCATAGCTCCATAGCTCCATACTTCCATAGCTCCATAGCTCCATACTTCCATAGCACCTGAGCTCCATACCTCCAGAGCTCCATAGCTCCAGCCTGGGTGGCTGGTGGCTCCATAGCTCCATACTTCCATAGCTCTAAGTCAGAGAGTTGGCGAAAATTGCACTAAGTGCGAAAGCCCATTCATTTACAACGGCGTGTCCGCCAGGCGGCGACATTTCCCCGTTACCGGTGGCTGCGCGGCGGGTGAGTGACAGAGCTTATCCGAGCGGCTGGAACTCTGCGCCGGCGTGGTCGAGCGTGAGGCCTCGGCCCTTTGGCTGCCTGGTACCTAAAACACTTCCATTGATCCAGCCACGGAGGGTGCTGGCTGGTGGCTCCATACCTCCATAGCTCCATAGCACCAGAGCTCCATAGCTCCATAGCACCAGAGCTCCATGGCTTCAGAGCTCCATAGCACCATAGCTCCATACCTCCAGAGCTCCAGGGCTCCATAGCTCCATACCTCCAGAGCTCCATACCTCCAGAGCTCCATACCTCCAGAGCTCCATAGCACCAGAGCTCCATGGCTTCAGAGCTCCATAGCACCATAGCTCCATACCTCCAGAGCTCCAGGGCTCCATAGCTCCATACCTCCAGAGCTCCATACCTCCAGAGCTCCATACCTCCAGAGCTCCATAGCACCAGAGCTCCATGGCTTCAGAGCTCCATAGCACCATAGCTCCATACCTCCAGAGCTCCAGGGCTCCATAGCTCCATACCTCCAGAGCTCCATACCTCCAGAGCTCCATACCTCCAGAGCTCCAGAGCTCCATAGCACCAGAGCTCCATGGCTTCAGAGCTCCATAGCTCCATACCTCCAGAGCTCCAGGGCTCCATAGCTCCATACCTCCAGAGCTCCATACCTCCAGAGCTCCAGAGCTCCATAGCACCAGAGCTCCATGGCTTCAGAGCTCCATAGCACCATAGCTCCATACCTCCAGAGCTCCAGGGCTCCATAGCTCCATACCTCCAGAGCTCCATACCTCCAGAGCTCCATACCTCCAGAGCTCCATAGCTCCATAGCACCAGAGCTCCATAGCTCCATAGCACCAGAGCTCCATAGCACCAGAGCTCCATAGCACCAGAGCTCCATAGCTCCATAGCACCAGAGCTCCATAGCTCCATAGCACCAGAGCTCCATACTTCCAGAGCTCCATAGCTCCATAGCTCCATAGCACCAGAGCTCCATAGCTCAATAGCACCAGAGCTCCATAGCTCCATAGCACCAGAGCTCCATACTTCCATAGCTCCATAGCTCCATACCTCCAGAGCTCCATAGCTCCATAGCTCCATACCTCCAGAGCTCCATAGCTCCAGAGCTCCAGAGCTCCATAGCTCCATAGCTCCATAGCACCAGAGCTCCATAGCTCCATAGCACCAGAGCTCCATACTTTCATAGCTCCATGGCTCCATAGCTCCAGGGCTCCATACCTCCAGAGCTCGATAGCTCCATACTTCCAGAGCTCCATAGCTCCATACTTCCATAGCTCCATACTTCCATACCTCCATAGCTCCATACTTCCATAGCACCAGAGCTCCATACTTCCAGAGCTCCAGAGCTCCAGCCTGGGTGGCTGGTGGCTCCATAGCTCCATACTTCCATAGCTCTAAGTCAGAGAGTTGGCGAAAATTGCACTAAGTGCGAAAGCCCATTCATTTACAACGGCGTGTCCACAAGGCGGCGACATTTCCCCGTTACCGGTGGCTGCGCGGCGGGTGAGTGACAGAGCTTATCCGAGCGGCTGGAACTCTGCGCCGGCGTGGTCGAGCGTGAGGCCTCGGCCCTTTGGCTGCCTGGTACCTAAAACACTTCCATTGATCCAGCCACGGAGGGTGCTGGCTGGTGGCTCCATACCTCCATAGCTCCATAGCACCAGAGCTCCATAGCTCCATAGCACCAGAGCTCCATGGCTTCAGAGCTCCATAGCACCATAGCTCCATACCTCCAGAGCTCCAGGGCTCCATAGCTCCATACCTCCAGAGCTCCATACCTCCAGAGCTCCATACCTCCAGAGCTCCATAGCACCAGAGCTCCATGGCTTCAGAGCTCCATAGCACCATAGCTCCATACCTCCAGAGCTCCAGGGCTCCATAGCTCCATACCTCCAGAGCTCCATACCTCCAGAGCTCCAGAGCTCCATAGCACCAGAGCTCCATGGCTTCAGAGCTCCATAGCACCATAGCTCCATACCTCCAGAGCTCCAGGGCTCCATAGCTCCATACCTCCAGAGCTCCATACCTCCAGAGCTCCAGAGCTCCATAGCACCAGAGCTCCATGGCTTCAGAGCTCCATAGCACCATAGCTCCATACCTCCAGAGCTCCAGGGCTCCATAGCTCCATACCTCCAGAGCTCCATACCTCCAGAGCTCCAGAGTTCCATAGCACCAGAGCTCCATGGCTTCAGAGCTCCATAGCACCATACCTCCAGAGCTCCAGGGCTCCAAAGCTCCATACCTCCAGAGCTCCATACCTCCAGAGCTCCATACCTCCAGAGCTCCATAGCTCCATAGCACCAGAGCTCCATAGCTCCATAGCACCAGAGCTCCATAGCACCAGAGCTCCATAGCACCAGAGCTCCATAGCTCCATAGCACCAGAGCTCCATAGCTCCATAGCACCAGAGCTCCATAGCTCCATAGCACCAGAGCTCCATACTTCCAGAGCTCCATAGCTCCATAGCCCCATAGCACCAGAGCTCCATAGCTCCATAGCACCAGAGCTCCATAGCTCCATAGCACCAGAGCTCCATACTTCCATAGCTCCATAGCTCCATACCTCCAGAGCTCCATAGCTCCATAGCTCCATACCTCCAGAGCTCCATAGCTCCAGAGCTCCATAGCTCCATAGCACCAGAGCTCCATAGCTCCATAGCACCAGAGCTCCATACTTCCATAGCTCCAGGGCTCCATAGCTCCAGGGCTCCATAGCTCCATACCTCCAGAGCTCCATAGCTCCATACTTCCAGAGCTCCATAGCTCCATAGCACCAGAGCTCCATAGCTCCATAGCACCAGAGCTCCATAGCTCCATAGCACCAGAGCTCCATAGCTCCATAGCACCAGAGCTCCATAGCTCCATAGCTCCAGGGCTCCATAGCTCCATAGCTCCAGGGCTCCATAGCTCCATAGCTCCAGGGCTCCATAGCTCCATAGCTCCATACCTCCAGAGCTCCATACCTCCAGAGCTCCATACCTCCATAGCACCAGAGCTCCATAGCTCCAGGGCTCCAGGGCTCCATAGCTCCATACCTCCAGAGCTCCATAGCTCCATACTTCCAGAGCTCCATAGCTCCATAGCTCCATACTTCCATAGCTCCATAGCTCCATACTTCCATAGCACCTGAGCTCCATACCTCCAGAGCTCCATAGCTCCAGCCTGGGTGGCTGGTGGCTCCATAGCTCCATACTTCCATAGCTCTAAGTCAGAGAGTTGGCGAAAATTGCACTAAGTGCGAAAGACCATTCATTTACAACGGCGTGTCCGCCAGGCGGCGACATTTCCCCGTTACCGGTGGCTGCGCGGCGGGTGAGTGACAGAGCTTATCCGAGCGGCTGGAACTCTGCGCCGGCGTGGTCGAGCGTGAGGCCTCGGACCTTTGGCTGCCTGGTACCTAAAACACTTCCATTGATCCAGCCACGGAGGGTGCTGGCTGGTGGCTCCATACCTCCATAGCTCCATAGCACCAGAGCTCCATAGCTCCATAGCACCAGAGCTCCATGGCTTCAGAGCTCCATAGCACCATAGCTCCATACCTCCAGAGCTCCAGGGCTCCATAGCTCCATACCTCCAGAGCTCCATACCTCCAGAGCTCCATACCTCCAGAGCTCCATAGCACCAGAGCTCCATGGCTTCAGAGCTCCATAGCACCATAGCTCCATACCTCCAGAGCTCCAGGGCTCCATAGCTCCATACCTCCAGAGCTCCATACCTCCAGAGCTCCATACCTCCAGAGCTCCATAGCACCAGAGCTCCATGGCTTCAGAGCTCCATAGCACCATAGCTCCATACCTCCAGAGCTCCAGGGCTCCATAGCTCCATACCTCCAGAGCTCCATACCTCCAGAGCTCCATACCTCCAGAGCTCCAGAGCTCCATAGCACCAGAGCTCCATACTTCCAGAGCTCCATAGCTCCATAGCTCCATAGCACCAGAGCTCCATAGCTCCATAGCACCAGAGCTCCATGGCTTCAGAGCTCCATAGCACCATAGCTCCATACCTCCAGAGCTCCAGAGCTCCATAGCACCATAGCTCCATACCTCCAGAGCTCCAGGGCTCCATAGCTCCATACCTCCAGAGCTCCATACCTCCAGAGCTCCATACCTCCAGAGCTCCATAGCTCCATAGCACTAGAGCTCCATAGCTCCATAGCACCAGAGCTCCATAGCACCAGAGCTCCATAGCACCAGAGCTCCATAGCTCCATAGCACCAGAGCTCCATAGCTCCATAGCACCAGAGCTCCATACTTCCAGAGCTCCATAGCTCCATAGCTCCATAGCACCAGAGCTCCATAGCTCCATAGCACCAGAGCTCCATAGCTCCATAGCACCAGAGCTCCATACTTCCATAGCTCCATAGCTCCATACCTCCAGAGCTCCATAGCTCCATAGCTCCATACCTCCAGAGCTCCATAGCTCCAGAGCTCCATAGCTCCATAGCTCCATAGCACCAGAGCTCCATAGCTCCATAGCACCAGAGCTCCATACTTTCATAGCTCCAGGGCTCCATAGCTCCAGGGCTCCATACCTCCAGAGCTCCATAGCTCCATACTTCCAGAGCTCCTTAGCTCCATACTTCCATAGCTCCATACTTCCATACCTCCATAGCTCCATACTTCCATAGCACCAGAGCTCCATACTTCCATAGCACCAGAGCTCCATACCTCCAGAGCTCCAGAGCTCCAGCCTGGGTGGCTGGTGGCTCCATAGCTCCATACTTCCATAGCTCTAAGTCAGAGAGTTGGCGAAAATTGCACTAAGTGCGAAAGCCCATTCATTTACAACGGCGTGTCCACAAGGCGGCGACATTTCCCCGTTACCGGTGGCTGCGCGGCGGGTGAGTGACAGAGCTTATCCGAGCGGCTGGAACTCTGCGCCGGCGTGGTCGAGCGTGAGGCCTCGGCCCTTTGGCTGCCTGGTACCTAAAACACTTCCATTGATCCAGCCACGGAGGGTGCTGGCTGGTGGCTCCATACCTCCATAGCTCCATAGCACCAGAGCTCCATAGCTCCATAGCACCAGAGCTCCATGGCTTCAGAGCTCCATACCACCATAGCTCCATACCTCCAGAGCTCCAGAGCTCCTTAGCTCCATACCTCCAGAGCTCCATACCTCCAGAGCTCCATACCTCCAGAGCTCCATAGCACCAGAGCTCCATGGCTTCAGAGCTCCATAGCACCATAGCTCCATACCTCCAGAGCTCCAGGGCTCCATAGCTCCATACCTCCAGAGCTCCATACCTCCAGAGCTCCATACCTCCAGAGCTCCAGAGCTCCATAGCACCAGAGCTCCATGGCTTCAGAGCTCCATAGCACCATAGCTCCATACCTCCAGAGCTCCAGGGCTCCATAGCTCCATACCTCCAGAGCTCCATACCTCCAGAGCTCCAGAGCTCCATAGCACCAGAGCTCCATGGCTTCAGAGCTCCATAGCACCATAGCTCCATACCTCCAGAGCTCCAGGGCTCCATAGCTCCATACCTCCAGAGCTCCATACCTCCAGAGCTCCAGAGCTCCATAGCACCAGAGCTCCATGGCTTCAGAGCTCCATAGCACCATAGCTCCATACCTCCAGAGCTCCAGGGCTCCAAAGCTCCATACCTCCAGAGCTCCATACCTCCAGAGCTCCATACCTCCAGAGCTCCATAGCTCCATAGCACCAGAGCTCCAGAGCTCCATACCTCCAGAGCTCCAGAGCTCCATAGCACCAGAGCTCCATGGCTTCAGAGCTCCATAGCACCATAGCTCCATACCTCCATACCTCCAGAGCTCCAGAGCTCCATAGCTCCATAGCACCAGAGCTCCATACTTCCAGAGCTCCATAGCTCCATAGCTCCATAGCACCAGAGCTCCATAGCTCCATAGCACCAGAGCTCCATAGCTCCATAGCACCAGAGCTCCATAGCTCCATAGCACCAGAGCTCCATACTTCCAGAGCTCCATAGCTCCATAGCTCCATAGCACCAGAGCTCCATAGCTCCATAGCACCAGAGCTCCATGGCTTCAGAGCTCCATAGCACCATAGCTCCATACCTCCAGAGCTCCATAGCTCCATAGCACCAGAGCTCCATACTTCCATACCTCCAAAGCTCCATACCTCCAGAGCTCCATAGCTCCATAGCTCCATACCTCCAGAGCTCCATAGCTCCAGAGCTCCATAGCTCCATAGCTCCATAGCACCAGAGCTCCATAGCTCCATAGCACCAGAGCTCCATACTTCCATAGCTCCAGGGCTCCATAGCTCCAGGGCTCCATACCTCCAGAGCTCCATAGCTCCATACTTCCAGAGCTCCATAGCTCCATACTTCCATAGCTCCATACTTCCATACCTCCATAGCTCCATACTTCCATAGCACCAGAGCTCCATACTTCCATAGCACCAGAGCTCCATACCTCCAGAGCTCCAGAGCTCCAGCCTGGGTGGCTGGTGGCTCCATAGCTCCATACTTCCATAGCTCTAAGTCAGAGAGTTGGCGAAAATTGCACTAAGTGCGAAAGCCCATTCATTTACAACGGCGTGTCCACAAGGCGGCGACATTTCCCCGTTACCGGTGGCTGCGCGGCGGGTGAGTGACAGAGCTTATCCGAGCGGCTGGAACTCTGCGCCGGCGTGGTCGAGCGTGAGGCCTCGGCCCTTTGGCTGCCTGGTACCTAAAACACTTCCATTGATCCAGCCACGGAGGGTGCTGGCTGGTGGCTCCATACCTCCATAGCTCCATAGCACCAGAGCTCCATAGCTCCATAGCACCAGAGCTCCATGGCTTCAGAGCTCCATAGCACCATAGCTCCATACCTCCAGAGCTCCAGGGCTCCATAGCTCCATACCTCCAGAGCTCCATACCTCCAGAGCTCCATACCTCCAGAGCTCCATAGCACCAGAGCTCCATGGCTTCAGAGCTCCATAGCACCATAGCTCCATACCTCCAGAACTCCAGGGCTCCATAGCTCCATACCTCCAGAGCTCCATACCTCCAGAGCTCCATACCTCCAGAGCTCCAGAGCTCCATAGCACCAGAGCTCCATGGCTTCAGAGCTCCATAGCACCATAGCTCCATACCTCCAGAGCTCCAGGGCTCCATAGCTCCATACCTCCAGAGCTCCATACCTCCAGAGCTCCAGAGCTCCATAGCACCAGAGCTCCATGGCTTCAGAGCTCCATAGCACCATAGCTCCATACCTCCAGAGCTCCAGGGCTCCATAGCTCCATACCTCCAGAGCTCCATACCTCCAGAGCTCCAGACCTCCATAGCACCAGAGCTCCATGGCTTCAGAGCTCCATAGCACCATAGCTCCATACCTCCAGAGCTCCAGGGCTCCAAAGCTCCATACCTCCAGAGCTCCATACCTCCAGAGCTCCATACCTCCAGAGCTCCATAGCTCCATAGCACCAAAGCTCCATAGCTCCATAGCACCAGAGCTCCATAGCACCAGAGCTCCATAGCACCAGAGCTCCATAGCTCCATAGCACCAGAGCTCCATAGCTCCATAGCACCAGAGCTCCATAGCTCCATAGCACCAGAGCTCCATACTTCCAGAGCTCCATAGCTCCATAGCTCCATAGCACCAGAGCTCCATAGCTCCATAGCACCAGAGCTCCATAGCTCCATAGCACCAGAGCTCCATACTTCCATAGCTCCATAGCTCCATACCTCCAGAGCTCCATAGCTCCATAGCTCCATACCTCCAGAGCTCCATAGCTCCAGAGCTCCATAGCTCCATAGCACCAGAGCTCCATAGCTCCATAGCACCAGAGCTCCATACTTCCATAGCTCCAGGGCTCCATAGCTCCAGGGCTCCATAGCTCCATACCTCCAGAGCTCCATAGCTCCATACTTCCAGAGCTCCATAGCTCCATAGCACCAGAGCTCCATAGCTCCATAGCACCAGAGCTCCATAGCTCCATAGCACCAGAGCTCCATAGCTCCATAGCACCAGAGCTCCATAGCTCCATAGCTCCAGGGCTCCATAGCTCCATAGCTCCAGGGCTCCATAGCTCCATAGCTACAGGGCTCCATAGCTCCATAGCTCCATACCTCCAGAGCTCCATACCTCCAGAGCTCCATACCTCCATAGCACCAGAGCTCCATAGCTCCAGGGCTCCATAGCTCCATACCTCCAGAGCTCCATAGCTCCATACTTCCAGAGCTCCATAGCTCCATAGCTCCATACTTCCATAGCTCCATAGCTCCATACTTCCATAGCACCTGAGCTCCATACCTCCAGAGCTCCATAGCTCCAGCCTGGGTGGCTGGTGGCTCCATAGCTCCATACTTCCATAGCTCTAAGTCAGAGAGTTGGCGAAAATTGCACTAAGTGCGAAAGCCCATTCATTTACAACGGCGTGTCCGCCAGGCGGCGACATTTCCCCGTTACCGGTGGCTGCGCGGCGGGTGAGTGACAGAGCTTATCCGAGCGGCTGGAACTCTGCGCCGGCGTGGTCGAGCGTGAGGCCTCGGCCCTTTGGCTGCCTGGTACCTAAAACACTTCCATTGATCCAGCCACGGAGGGTGCTGGCTGGTGGCTCCATACCTCCATAGCTCCATAGCACCAGAGCTCCATAGCTCCATAGCACCAGAGCTCCATGGCTTCAGAGCTCCATAGCACCATAGCTCCATACCTCCAGAGCTCCAGGGCTCCATAGCTCCATACCTCCAGAGCTCCATACCTCCAGAGCTCCATACCTCCAGAGCTCCATAGCACCAGAGCTCCATGGCTTCAGAGCTCCATAGCACCATAGCTCCATACCTCCAGAGCTCCAGGGCTCCATAGCTCCATACCTCCAGAGCTCCATACCTCCAGAGCTCCATACCTCCAGAGCTCCATAGCACCAGAGCTCCATGGCTTCAGAGCTCCATAGCACCATAGCTCCATACCTCCAGAGCTCCAGGGCTCCATAGCTCCATACCTCCAGAGCTCCATACCTCCAGAGCTCCATACCTCCAGAGCTCCAGAGCTCCATAGCATCAGAGCTCCATGGCTTCAGAGCTCCATAGCTCCATACCTCCAGAGCTCCAGGGCTCCATAGCTCCATACCTCCAGAGCTCCATACCTCCAGAGCTCCAGAGCTCCATAGCACCAGAGCTCCATGGCTTCAGAGCTCCATAGCACCATAGCTCCATACCTCCAGAGCTCCAGGGCTCCATAGCTCCATACCTCCAGAGCTCCATACCTCCAGAGCTCCATACCTCCAGAGCTCCATAGCTCCATAGCACCAGAGCTCCAGAGCTCCATAGCACCAGAGCTCCATAGCACCAGAGCTCCATAGCACCAGAGCTCCATAGCTCCATAGCACCAGAGCTCCATAGCTCCATAGCACCAGAGCTCCATAGCTCCATAGCACCAGAGCTCCATACTTCCAGAGCTCCATAGCTCCATAGCTCCATAGCACCATAGCTCCATAGCTCCATAGCACCAGAGCTCCATAGCTCCATAGCACCAGAGCTCCATACTTCCATAGCTCCATAGCTCCATACCTCCAGAGCTCCATAGCTCCATAGCTCCATACCTCCAGAGCTCCATAGCTCCAGAGCTCCATAGCTCCATAGCTCCATAGCACCAGAGCTCCATAGTTCCATAGCACCAGAGCTCCATACTTCCATAGCTCCAGGGCTCCATAGCTCCAGGGCTCCATACCTCCAGAGCTCCATAGCTCCATACTTCCAGAGCTCCATAGCTCCATACTTCCATAGCTCCATACTTCCATACCTCCATAGCTCCATACTTCCATAGCACCAGAGCTCCATACTTCCATAGCACCAGAGCTCCATACCTCCAGAGCTCCAGAGCTCCAGCCTGGGTGGCTGGTGGCTCCATAGCTCCATACTTCCATAGCTCTAAGTCAGAGAGTTGGCGAAAATTGCACTAAGTGCGAAAGCCCATTCATTTACAACGGCGTGTCCGCCAGGCGGCGACATTTCCCCGTTACCGGTGGCTGCGCGGCGGGTGAGTGACAGAGCTTATCCGAGCGGCTGGAACTCTGCGCCGGCGTGGTCGAGCGTGAGGCCTCGGCCCTTTGGCTGCCTGGTACCTAAAACACTTCCATTGATCCAGCCACGGAGGGTGCTGGCTGGTGGCTCCATACCTCCATAGCTCCATAGCACCAGAGCTCCATAGCTCCATAGCACCAGAGCTCCATGGCTTCAGAGCTCCATAGCACCATAGCTCCATACCTCCAGAGCTCCAGGGCTCCATAGCTCCATACCTCCAGAGCTCCATACCTCCAGAGCTCCATACCTCCAGAGCTCCATAGCACCAGAGCTCCATGGCTTCAGAGCTCCATAGCACCATAGCTCCATACCTCCAGAGCTCCAGGGCTCCATAGCTCCATACCTCCAGAGCTCCATACCTCCAGAGCTCCATACCTCCAGAGCTCCATAGCACCAGAGCTCCATGGCTTCAGAGCTCCATAGCACCATAGCTCCATACCTCCAGAGCTCCAGGGCTCCATAGCTCCATACCTCCAGAGCTCCATACCTCCAGAGCTCCATACCTCCAGAGCTCCATAGCACCAGAGCTCCATGGCTTCAGAGCTCCATAGCACCATAGCTCCATACCTCCAGAGCTCCAGGGCTCCATAGCTCCATACCTCCAGAGCTCCATACCTCCAGAGCTCCATACCTCCAGAGCTCCAGAGCTCCATAGCACCAGAGCTCCATGGCTTCAGAGCTCCATAGCACCATAGCTCCATACCTCCAGAGCTCCAGGGCTCCATAGCTCCATACCTCCAGAGCTCCATACCTCCAGAGCTCCAGAGCTCCATAGCACCAGAGCTCCATGGCTTCAGAGCTCCATAGCACCATAGCTCCATACCTCCAGAGCTCCAGGGCTCCATAGCTCCATACCTCCAGAGCTCCATACCTCCAGAGCTCCATACCTCCAGAGCTCCATAGCTCCATAGCACCAGAGCTCCATAGCTCCATAGCACCAGAGCTCCATAGCACCAGAGCTCCATAGCACCAGAGCTCCATAGCTCCATAGCACCAGAGCTCCATAGCTCCATAGCACCAGAGCTCCATAGCTCCATAGCACCAGAGCTCCATACTTCCAGAGCTCCATAGCTCCATAGCTCCATAGCACCAGAGCTCCATAGCTCCATAGCACCAGAGCTCCATGGCTTCAGAGCTCCATAGCACCATAGCTCCATACCTCCAGAGCTCCAGGGCTCCATAGCTCCATACCTCCAGAGCTCCATACCTCCAGAGCTCCATAGCACCAGAGCTCCATAGCTCCATAGCACCAGAGCTCCATAGCACCAGAGCTCCATAGCACCAGAGCTCCATAGCTCCATAGCACCAGAGCTCCATAGCTCCATAGCACCAGAGCTCCATACTTCCAGAGCTCCATAGCTCCATAGCTCCATAGCACCAGAGCTCCATAGCTCCATAGCACCAGAGCTCCATAGCTCCATAGCACCAGAGCTCCATACTTCCATAGCTCCATAGCTCCATACCTCCAGAGCTCCATAGCTCCATAGCTCCATACCTCCAGAGCTCCATAGCTCCAGAGCTCCATAGCTCCATAGCTCCATAGCACCAGAGCTCCATAGCTCCATAGCACCAGAGCTCCATACTTCCATAGCTCCAGGGCTCCATAGCTCCAGGGCTCCATACCTCCAGAGCTCCATAGCTCCATACTTCCAGAGCTCCATAGCTCCATACTTCCATAGCTCCATACTTCCATACCTCCATAGCTCCATACTTCCATAGCACCAGAGCTCCATACTTCCATAGCACCAGAGCTCCATACCTCCAGAGCTCCAGAGCTCCAGCCTGGGTGGCTGGTGGCTCCATAGCTCCATACTTCCATAGCTCTAAGTCAGAGAGTTGGCGAAAATTGCACTAAGTGCGAAAGCCCATTCATTTACAACGGCGTGTCCACAAGGCGGCGACATTTCCCCGTTACCGGTGGCTGCGCGGCGGGTGAGTGACAGAGCTTATCCGAGCGGCTGGAACTCTGCGCCGGCGTGGTCGAGCGTGAGGCCTCGGCCCTTTGGCTGCCTGGTACCTAAAACACTTCCATTGATCCAGCCACGGAGGGTGCTGGCTGGTGGCTCCATACCTCCATAGCTCCATACCTCCAGAGCTCCATACCTCCAGAGCTCCATACCTCCAGAGCTCCATAGCACCAGAGCTCCATGGCTTCAGAGCTCCATAGCACCATAGCTCCATACCTCCAGAGCTCCAGGGCTCCATAGCTCCATACCTCCAGAGCTCCATACCTCCAGAGCTCCATACCTCCAGAGCTCCATAGCACCAGAGCTCCATGGCTTCAGAGCTCCATAGCACCATAGCTCCATACCTCCAGAGCTCCAGGGCTCCATAGCTCCATACCTCCAGAGCTCCATACCTCCAGAGCTCCATACCTCCAGAGCTCCAGAGCTCCATAGCACCAGAGCTCCATGGCTTCAGAGCTCCATAGCACCATAGCTCCATACCTCCAGAGCTCCAGGGCTCCATAGCTCCATACCTCCAGAGCTCCATACCTCCAGAGCTCCAGAGCTCCATAGCACCAGAGCTCCATGGCTTCAGAGCTCCATAGCACCATAGCTCCATACCTCCAGAGCTCCAGGGCTCCATAGCTCCATACCTCCAGAGCTCCATACCTCCAGAGCTCCAGAGCTCCATAGCACCAGAGCTCCATGGCTTCAGAGCTCCATAGCACCATAGCTCCATACCTCCAGAGCTCCAGGGCTCCAAAGCTCCATACCTCCAGAGCTCCATACCTCCAGAGCTCCATACCTCCAGAGCTCCATAGCTCCATAGCACCAGAGCTCCATAGCTCCATAGCACCAGAGCTCCATAGCACCAGAGCTCCATAGCACCAGAGCTCCATAGCTCCATAGCACCAGAGCTCCATAGCTCCATAGCACCAGAGCTCCATAGCTCCATAGCACCAGAGCTCCATACTTCCAGAGCTCCATAGCTCCATAGCTCCATAGCACCAGAGCTCCATAGCTCCATAGCACCAGAGCTCCATAGCTCCATAGCACCAGAGCTCCATACTTCCATAGCTCCATAGCTCCATACCTCCAGAGCTCCATAGCTCCATAGCTCCATACCTCCAGAGCTCCATAGCTCCAGAGCTCCATAGCTCCATAGCACCAGAGCTCCATAGCTCCATAGCACCAGAGCTCCATACTTCCATAGCTCCAGGGCTCCATAGCTCCAGGGCTCCATAGCTCCATACCTCCAGAGCTCCATAGCTCCATACTTCCAGAGCTCCATAGCTCCATAGCACCAGAGCTCCATAGCTCCATAGCACCAGAGCTCCATAGCTCCATAGCACCAGAGCTCCATAGCTCCATAGCACCAGAGCTCCATAGCTCCATAGCTCCAGGGCTCCATAGCTCCATAGCTCCAGGGCTCCATAGCTCCATAGCTCCAGGGCTCCATAGCTCCATAGCTCCATACCTCCAGAGCTCCATACCTCCAGAGCTCCATACCTCCATAGCACCAGAGCTCCATAGCTCCAGGGCTCCAGGGCTCCATAGCTCCATACCTCCAGAGCTCCATAGCTCCATACTTCCAGAGCTCCATAGCTCCATAGCTCCATACTTCCATAGCTCCATAGCTCCATACTTCCATAGCACCTGAGCTCCATACCTCCAGAGCTCCATAGCTCCAGCCTGGGTGGCTGGTGGCTCCATAGCTCCATACTTCCATAGCTCTAAGTCAGAGAGTTGGCGAAAATTGCACTAAGTGCGAAAGCCCATTCATTTACAACGGCGTGTCCGCCAGGCGGCGACATTTCCCCGTTACCGGTGGCTGCGCGGCGGGTGAGTGACAGAGCTTATCCGAGCGGCTGGAACTCTGCGCCGGCGTGGTCGAGCGTGAGGCCTCGGACCTTTGGCTGCCTGGTACCTAAAACACTTCCATTGATCCAGCCACGGAGGGTGCTGGCTGGTGGCTCCATACCTCCATAGCTCCATAGCACCAGAGCTCCATAGCTCCATAGCTCCATAGCTCCAGGGCTCCATAGCTCCATAGCTCCAGGGCTCCATAGCTCCATAGCTCCAGGGCTCCATAGCTCCATAGCTCCATACCTCCAGAGCTCCATACCTCCAGAGCTCCATACCTCCATAGCACCAGAGCTCCATAGCTCCAGGGCTCCAGGGCTCCATAGCTCCATACCTCCAGAGCTCCATAGCTCCATACCTACAGAGCTCCATAGCTCCATAGCTCCATACTTCCATAGCTCCATAGCTCCATACTTCCATAGCACCTGAGCTCCATACCTCCAGAGCTCCATAGCTCCAGCCTGGGTGGCTGGTGGCTCCATAGCTCCATACTTCCATAGCTCTAAGTCAGAGAGTTGGCGAAAATTGCACTAAGTGCGAAAGCCCATTCATTTACAACGGCGTGTCCGCCAGGCGGCGACATTTCCCCGTTACCGGTGGCTGCGCGGCGGGTGAGTGACAGAGCTTATCCGAGCGGCTGGAACTCTGCGCCGGCGTGGTCGAGCGTGAGGCCTCGGCCCTTTGGCTGCCTGGTACCTAAAACACTTCCATTGATCCAGCCACGGAGGGTGCTGGCTGGTGGCTCCATACCTCCATAGCTCCATAGCACCAGAGCTCCATAGCTCCATAGCACCAGAGCTCCATGGCTTCAGAGCTCCATAGCACCATAGCTCCATACCTCCAGAGCTCCAGGGCTCCATAGCTCCATACCTCCAGAGCTCCATACCTCCAGAGCTCCATACCTCCAGAGCTCCATAGCACCAGAGCTCCATGGCTTCAGAGCTCCATAGCACCATAGCTCCATACCTCCAGAGCTCCAGGGCTCCATAGCTCCATACCTCCAGAGCTCCATACCTCCAGAGCTCCATACCTCCAGAGCTCCATAGCACCAGAGCTCCATGGCTTCAGAGCTCCATAGCACCATAGCTCCATACCTCCAGAGCTCCAGGGCTCCATAGCTCCATACCTCCAGAGCTCCATACCTCCAGAGCTCCATACCTCCAGAGCTCCAGAGCTCCATAGCACCAGAGCTCCATGGCTTCAGAGCTCCATAGCTCCATACCTCCAGAGCTCCAGGGCTCCATAGCTCCATACCTCCAGAGCTCCATACCTCCAGAGCTCCAGAGCTCCATAGCACCAGAGCTCCATGGCTTCAGAGCTCCATAGCACCATAGCTCCATACCTCCAGAGCTCCAGGGCTCCATAGCTCCATACCTCCAGAGCTCCATACCTCCAGAGCTCCATACCTCCAGAGCTCCATAGCTCCATAGCACCAGAGCTCCATAGCTCCATAGCACCAGAGCTCCATAGCACCAGAGCTCCATAGCACCAGAGCTCCATAGCTCCATAGCACCAGAGCTCCATAGCTCCATAGCACCAGAGCTCCATACTTCCAGAGCTCCATAGCTCCATAGCTCCATAGCACCAGAGCTCCATAGCTCAATAGCACCAGAGCTCCATAGCTCCATAGCACCAGAGCTCCATACTTCCATAGCTCCATAGCTCCATACCTCCAGAGCTCCATAGCTCCATAGCTCCATACCTCCAGAGCTCCATAGCTCCAGAGCTCCAGAGCTCCATAGCTCCATAGCTCCATAGCACCAGAGCTCCATAGCTCCATAGCACCAGAGCTCCATACTTTCATAGCTCCATGGCTCCATAGCTCCAGGGCTCCATACCTCCAGAGCTCGATAGCTCCATACTTCCAGAGCTCCATAGCTCCATACTTCCATAGCTCCATACTTCCATACCTCCATAGCTCCATACTTCCATAGCACCAGAGCTCCATACTTCCAGAGCTCCAGAGCTCCAGCCTGGGTGGCTGGTGGCTCCATAGCTCCATACTTCCATAGCTCTAAGTCAGAGAGTTGGCGAAAATTGCACTAAGTGCGAAAGCCCATTCATTTACAACGGCGTGTCCACAAGGCGGCGACATTTCCCCGTTACCGGTGGCTGCGCGGCGGGTGAGTGACAGAGCTTATCCGAGCGGCTGGAACTCTGCGCCGGCGTGGTCGAGCGTGAGGCCTCGGCCCTTTGGCTGCCTGGTACCTAAAACACTTCCATTGATCCAGCCACGGAGGGTGCTGGCTGGTGGCTCCATACCTCCATAGCTCCATAGCACCAGAGCTCCATAGCTCCATAGCACCAGAGCTCCATGGCTTCAGAGCTCCATAGCACCATAGCTCCATACCTCCAGAGCTCCAGGGCTCCATAGCTCCATACCTCCAGAGCTCCATACCTCCAGAGCTCCATACCTCCAGAGCTCCATAGCACCAGAGCTCCATGGCTTCAGAGCTCCATAGCACCATAGCTCCATACCTCCAGAGCTCCAGGGCTCCATAGCTCCATACCTCCAGAGCTCCATACCTCCAGAGCTCCAGAGCTCCATAGCACCAGAGCTCCATGGCTTCAGAGCTCCATAGCACCATAGCTCCATACCTCCAGAGCTCCAGGGCTCCATAGCTCCATACCTCCAGAGCTCCATACCTCCAGAGCTCCAGAGCTCCATAGCACCAGAGCTCCATGGCTTCAGAGCTCCATAGCACCATAGCTCCATACCTCCAGAGCTCCAGGGCTCCATAGCTCCATACCTCCAGAGCTCCATACCTCCAGAGCTCCAGAGTTCCATAGCACCAGAGCTCCATGGCTTCAGAGCTCCATAGCACCATACCTCCAGAGCTCCAGGGCTCCAAAGCTCCATACCTCCAGAGCTCCATACCTCCAGAGCTCCATACCTCCAGAGCTCCATAGCTCCATAGCACCAGAGCTCCATAGCTCCATAGCACCAGAGCTCCATAGCACCAGAGCTCCATAGCACCAGAGCTCCATAGCTCCATAGCACCAGAGCTCCATAGCTCCATAGCACCAGAGCTCCATAGCTCCATAGCACCAGAGCTCCATACTTCCAGAGCTCCATAGCTCCATAGCTCCATAGCACCAGAGCTCCATAGCTCCATAGCACCAGAGCTCCATAGCTCCATAGCACCAGAGCTCCATACTTCCATAGCTCCATAGCTCCATACCTCCAGAGCTCCATAGCTCCATAGCTCCATACCTCCAGAGCTCCATAGCTCCAGAGCTCCATAGCTCCATAGCACCAGAGCTCCATAGCTCCATAGCACCAGAGCTCCATACTTCCATAGCTCCAGGGCTCCATAGCTCCAGGGCTCCATAGCTCCATACCTCCAGAGCTCCATAGCTCCATACTTCCAGAGCTCCATAGCTCCATAGCACCAGAGCTCCATAGCTCCATAGCACCAGAGCTCCATAGCTCCATAGCACCAGAGCTCCATAGCTCCATAGCACCAGAGCTCCATAGCTCCATAGCTCCAGGGCTCCATAGCTCCATAGCTCCAGGGCTCCATAGCTCCATAGCTCCAGGGCTCCATAGCTCCATAGCTCCATACCTCCAGAGCTCCATACCTCCAGAGCTCCATACCTCCATAGCACCAGAGCTCCATAGCTCCAGGGCTCCAGGGCTCCATAGCTCCATACCTCCAGAGCTCCATAGCTCCATACTTCCAGAGCTCCATAGCTCCATAGCTCCATACTTCCATAGCTCCATAGCTCCATACTTCCATAGCACCTGAGCTCCATACCTCCAGAGCTCCATAGCTCCAGCCTGGGTGGCTGGTGGCTCCATAGCTCCATACTTCCATAGCTCTAAGTCAGAGAGTTGGCGAAAATTGCACTAAGTGCGAAAGACCATTCATTTACAACGGCGTGTCCGCCAGGCGGCGACATTTCCCCGTTACCGGTGGCTGCGCGGCGGGTGAGTGACAGAGCTTATCCGAGCGGCTGGAACTCTGCGCCGGCGTGGTCGAGCGTGAGGCCTCGGACCTTTGGCTGCCTGGTACCTAAAACACTTCCATTGATCCAGCCACGGAGGGTGCTGGCTGGTGGCTCCATACCTCCATAGCTCCATAGCACCAGAGCTCCATAGCTCCATAGCACCAGAGCTCCATGGCTTCAGAGCTCCATAGCACCATAGCTCCATACCTCCAGAGCTCCAGGGCTCCATAGCTCCATACCTCCAGAGCTCCATACCTCCAGAGCTCCATACCTCCAGAGCTCCATAGCACCAGAGCTCCATGGCTTCAGAGCTCCATAGCACCATAGCTCCATACCTCCAGAGCTCCAGGGCTCCATAGCTCCATACCTCCAGAGCTCCATACCTCCAGAGCTCCATACCTCCAGAGCTCCATAGCACCAGAGCTCCATGGCTTCAGAGCTCCATAGCACCATAGCTCCATACCTCCAGAGCTCCAGGGCTCCATAGCTCCATACCTCCAGAGCTCCATACCTCCAGAGCTCCATACCTCCAGAGCTCCAGAGCTCCATAGCACCAGAGCTCCATGGCTTCAGAGCTCCATAGCTCCATACCTCCAGAGCTCCAGGGCTCCATAGCTCCATACCTCCAGAGCTCCATACCTCCAGAGCTCCAGAGCTCCATAGCACCAGAGCTCCATGGCTTCAGAGCTCCATAGCACCATAGCTCCATACCTCCAGAGCTCCAGGGCTCCATAGCTCCATACCTCCAGAGCTCCATACCTCCAGAGCTCCATACCTCCAGAGCTCCATAGCTCCATAGCACTAGAGCTCCATAGCTCCATAGCACCAGAGCTCCATAGCACCAGAGCTCCATAGCACCAGAGCTCCATAGCTCCATAGCACCAGAGCTCCATAGCTCCATAGCACCAGAGCTCCATACTTCCAGAGCTCCATAGCTCCATAGCTCCATAGCACCAGAGCTCCATAGCTCCATAGCACCAGAGCTCCATAGCTCCATAGCACCAGAGCTCCATACTTCCATAGCTCCATAGCTCCATACCTCCAGAGCTCCATAGCTCCATAGCTCCATACCTCCAGAGCTCCATAGCTCCAGAGCTCCATAGCTCCATAGCTCCATAGCACCAGAGCTCCATAGCTCCATAGCACCAGAGCTCCATACTTTCATAGCTCCAGGGCTCCATAGCTCCAGGGCTCCATACCTCCAGAGCTCCATAGCTCCATACTTCCAGAGCTCCTTAGCTCCATACTTCCATAGCTCCATACTTCCATACCTCCATAGCTCCATACTTCCATAGCACCAGAGCTCCATACTTCCATAGCACCAGAGCTCCATACCTCCAGAGCTCCAGAGCTCCAGCCTGGGTGGCTGGTGGCTCCATAGCTCCATACTTCCATAGCTCTAAGTCAGAGAGTTGGCGAAAATTGCACTAAGTGCGAAAGCCCATTCATTTACAACGGCGTGTCCACAAGGCGGCGACATTTCCCCGTTACCGGTGGCTGCGCGGCGGGTGAGTGACAGAGCTTATCCGAGCGGCTGGAACTCTGCGCCGGCGTGGTCGAGCGTGAGGCCTCGGCCCTTTGGCTGCCTGGTACCTAAAACACTTCCATTGATCCAGCCACGGAGGGTGCTGGCTGGTGGCTCCATACCTCCATAGCTCCATAGCACCAGAGCTCCATAGCTCCATAGCACCAGAGCTCCATGGCTTCAGAGCTCCATACCACCATAGCTCCATACCTCCAGAGCTCCAGAGCTCCTTAGCTCCATACCTCCAGAGCTCCATACCTCCAGAGCTCCATACCTCCAGAGCTCCATAGCACCAGAGCTCCATGGCTTCAGAGCTCCATAGCACCATAGCTCCATACCTCCAGAGCTCCAGGGCTCCATAGCTCCATACCTCCAGAGCTCCATACCTCCAGAGCTCCATACCTCCAGAGCTCCAGAGCTCCATAGCACCAGAGCTCCATGGCTTCAGAGCTCCATAGCACCATAGCTCCATACCTCCAGAGCTCCAGGGCTCCATAGCTCCATACCTCCAGAGCTCCATACCTCCAGAGCTCCAGAGCTCCATAGCACCAGAGCTCCATGGCTTCAGAGCTCCATAGCACCATAGCTCCATACCTCCAGAGCTCCAGGGCTCCATAGCTCCATACCTCCAGAGCTCCATACCTCCAGAGCTCCAGAGCTCCATAGCACCAGAGCTCCATGGCTTCAGAGCTCCATAGCACCATAGCTCCATACCTCCAGAGCTCCAGGGCTCCAAAGCTCCATACCTCCAGAGCTCCATACCTCCAGAGCTCCATACCTCCAGAGCTCCATAGCTCCATAGCACCAGAGCTCCATAGCTCCATAGCACCAGAGCTCCATAGCACCAGAGCTCCATAGCACCAGAGCTCCATAGCTCCATAGCACCAGAGCTCCATAGCTCCATAGCACCAGAGCTCCATAGCTCCATAGCACCAGAGCTCCATACTTCCAGAGCTCCATAGCTCCATAGCTCCATAGCACCAGAGCTCCATAGCTCCATAGCACCAGAGCTCCATAGCTCCATAGCACCAGAGCTCCATACTTCCATAGCTCCATAGCTCCATACCTCCAGAGCTCCATAGCTCCATAGCTCCATACCTCCAGAGCTCCATAGCTCCAGAGCTCCATAGCTCCATAGCACCAGAGCTCCATAGCTCCATAGCACCAGAGCTCCATACTTCCATAGCTCCAGGGCTCCATAGCTCCAGGGCTCCATAGCTCCATACCTCCAGAGCTCCATAGCTCCATACTTCCAGAGCTCCATAGCTCCATAGCACCAGAGCTCCATAGCTCCATAGCACCAGAGCTCCATAGCTCCATAGCACCAGAGCTCCATAGCTCCATAGCACCAGAGCTCCATAGCTCCATAGCTCCAGGGCTCCATAGCTCCATAGCTCCAGGGCTCCATAGCTCCATAGCTCCAGGGCTCCATAGCTCCATAGCTCCATACCTCCAGAGCTCCATACCTCCAGAGCTCCATACCTCCATAGCACCAGAGCTCCATAGCTCCAGGGCTCCAGGGCTCCAGGGCTCCATAGCTCCATACCTCCAGAGCTCCATAGCTCCATACTTCCAGAGCTCCATAGCTCCATAGCTCCATACTTCCATAGCTCCATAGCTCCATACTTCCATAGCACCTGAGCTCCATACCTCCAGAGCTCCATAGCTCCAGCCTGGGTGGCTGGTGGCTCCATAGCTCCATACTTCCATAGCTCTAAGTCAGAGAGTTGGCGAAAATTGCACTAAGTGCGAAAGCCCATTCATTTACAACGGCGTGTCCGCCAGGCGGCGACATTTCCCCGTTACCGGTGGCTGCGCGGCGGGTGAGTGACAGAGCTTATCCGAGCGGCTGGAACTCTGCGCCGGCGTGGTCGAGCGTGAGGCCTCGGCCCTTTGGCTGCCTGGTACCTAAAACACTTCCATTGATCCAGCCACGGAGGGTGCTGGCTGGTGGCTCCATACCTCCATAGCTCCATAGCACCAGAGCTCCATAGCTCCATAGCACCAGAGCTCCATGGCTTCAGAGCTCCATAGCACCATAGCTCCATACCTCCAGAGCTCCAGGGCTCCATAGCTCCATACCTCCAGAGCTCCATACCTCCAGAGCTCCATACCTCCAGAGCTCCATAGCACCAGAGCTCCATGGCTTCAGAGCTCCATAGCACCATAGCTCCATACCTCCAGAGCTCCAGGGCTCCATAGCTCCATACCTCCAGAGCTCCATACCTCCAGAGCTCCATACCTCCAGAGCTCCATAGCACCAGAGCTCCATGGCTTCAGAGCTCCATAGCACCATAGCTCCATACCTCCAGAGCTCCAGGGCTCCATAGCTCCATACCTCCAGAGCTCCATACCTCCAGAGCTCCATACCTCCAGAGCTCCAGAGCTCCATAGCACCAGAGCTCCATGGCTTCAGAGCTCCATAGCTCCATACCTCCAGAGCTCCAGGGCTCCATAGCTCCATACCTCCAGAGCTCCATACCTCCAGAGCTCCAGAGCTCCATAGCACCAGAGCTCCATGGCTTCAGAGCTCCATAGCACCATAGCTCCATACCTCCAGAGCTCCAGGGCTCCATAGCTCCATACCTCCAGAGCTCCATACCTCCAGAGCTCCATACCTCCAGAGCTCCATAGCTCCATAGCACCAGAGCTCCATAGCTCCATAGCACCAGAGCTCCATAGCACCAGAGCTCCATAGCACCAGAGCTCCATAGCTCCATAGCACCAGAGCTCCATAGCTCCATAGCACCAGAGCTCCATAGCTCCATAGCACCAGAGCTCCATACTTCCAGAGCTCCATAGCTCCATAGCTCCATAGCTCCATAGCACCAGAGCTCCATAGCTCCATAGCACCAGAGCTCCATAGCTCCATAGCACCAGAGCTCCATACTTCCATAGCTCCATAGCTCCATACCTCCAGAGCTCCATAGCTCCATAGCTGCATACCTCCAGAGCTCCATAGCTCCAGAGCTCCATAGCTCCATAGCTCCATAGCACCAGAGCTCCATAGCTCCATAGCACCAGAGCTCCATACTTCCATAGCTCCAGGGCTCCATAGCTCCAGGGCTCCATACCTCCAGAGCTCCATAGCTCCATACTTCCAGAGCTCCATAGCTCCATACTTCCATAGCTCCATACTTCCAGACCTCCATAGCTCCATACTTCCATAGCACCAGAGCTCCATACTTCCATAGCACCAGAGCTCCATACCTCCAGAGCTCCAGAGCTCCAGCCTGGGTGGCTGGTGGCTCCATAGCTCCATACTTCCATAGCTCTAAGTCAGAGAGTTGGCGAAAATTGCACTAAGTGCGAAAGCCCATTCATTTACAACGGCGTGTCCACAAGGCGGCGACATTTCCCCGTTACCGGTGGCTGCGCGGCGGGTGAGTGACAGAGCTTATCCGAGCGGCTGGAACTCTGCGCCGGCGTGGTCGAGCGTGAGGCCTCGGCCCT